>NW_019384326.1:597491-606013 GCF_000671375.1 Centruroides sculpturatus
TAAATTCAGTAAATTTAAAATTATATTAATGAGCACTGCTCTTTATATTTTAAAGGAAAAGTTCGGTGTATAAACAACTATTAGGAAGAAAGAAAGAATAAAATAAATATTTTGCACATGGCTTAAAAAAGTAATCACTTTAACATACGTAGAAACGAATGCACTTTAACACACATGAAAATTTTATTGCTATTTACAATCGCGGTTTCAATTTACTTGATTTATTAATGTTCAAGTGATTCAAAACACATTTAAATGACTTTAATATTAATTACATTTAACGAATGAAGCGGAAATTTTCATCACAATTAAGTTTTTTAACGTGAATATAAAGTTTCATGCGCGTTCAACAGATTCTAATTACGTCTAAAATTGCTTTAAAATTAATTCTTCTTTCACGCTTTTAACATAAATTTTCTTGATCAGTGTTCAAGAGATTCAATTTATTTTAAATTACATTAAAATTTGGCCAGTAAAATGTAATGTTTACCTTCTCTTTCACGTTTTTCTTTACAACAATTATTTTCTGACGCGCTCCGCCAATGTTCAAGAGTTTAAAAATTAATTGTAATTAACTCTGAAATTAATTATATTTAACGAAATAGAACAAAATATTCAAGAGAAAAAAATTATCTATTTTTATTTTGAATGTAAAATTGATTATATTAATCATTTAAAAAATATTAATCCGTTTCAAGATTTGAATTTGAAAGAAATTATTTAAATTTCTAAGCAAAAGATAAAAAATCTAGTGTTATATTTTAAAAATTACCATCATATTCGCGCTAATACGAAACGTTTTCCAGTAATGTGATATGGAAAATATTTTATAATACGTACCCACAAAATACAATACAATAGTATATTTATAAATTACTAGTTTACTGTTCATAAATAAAATTTAAAAAAAGAAATGAAGGAAGAAGTAAGAAAAAAAAATTAGGAAAAAAGATAGGAAACAATTCTGTACTCACTCGTCAAAAATTCTTTTTGTGAAAATCGTGAACCCGCATTTGCAGTTTCCTATTTTTCCATGATAACCAGTTTTCTTACAGAGTGCTTCGCAATTAGGTGGAGATCTCAACTTCCTTTTTGCCTCACACATTATTAAAGTAAGTAAAAATATCAATATAAATAACTTTACACGGTTCATTGTATTGATAACACAACCAGATAATCTTTTTCGCTGTTCAACTAGGAGTTTTGGAATGAAAGAAAGCAGTTTCCCTATTATCATGTTAGTTAATGGAATGGTCAGATGACGAAACAGGTGCTATCAACCAATCGTCATTGGTTTTTTTCACGAAGGCGGTACAAAACGAATTTGTATTTGATGTATATATATATACATATGTATGTATACGTCTATGCATACTTTGGCGTAATTATGTAAGTAGGTAGGTGTTAAGTACTCATATAACACGATAATTAATCCTTACTTTCTAATTTTAATAATTTATACAACAGTTGTAAATGTTTAAACAGTTTAAAACATTAAAAAAATTTGTTTAATTGTCATAAATAATTGAAGAAATTTATTTATTTTTTTTAATTTTAAATAAATTGATACATTAAAAAAAAACATTACGAGATATATTTGTGTTATTTATTTTATTTTTAATTCCTTTCAGATTATTTAATTCGTTAAAATTAATATATTTATTTTGTCAATTTAATAAGAAAAAAATTAAATATGTTTATGTAATTTACTTATTTACTTTTTAAATGGATCAGTTTAAAGAAAAAATAATTAATTAATTTTTAATTTAAATGCGAATTTTATTACTTTTTATTATATTAATCTAATCAGTTTCATATTTGAAATATGAAATTGATTATTTTAACAATTTGAAAAATTAGCTATAAAATATAATAATAATTTAATTAATAATAGTTTTAAATTTTNATTTTTTTCTAAATATAAAGGAAGAAATTAAATTCTAAGAAATCAGGATATCATTCAAGGTCTCTTCCTTTACTCTACTACGAGTTCCTTATGTATTTCTTTTAAGTTAAAAATAAAATAATTCAATATTTTGATTATTAAAGTATTTATTTTAATTAGTATTATTGAAATTCATTCAAAAAGATTTAAATATGTTAATTAATCGAAGAACAACACCTAAAATATAATATAAATCCTATTGAAGATCTTATCTTGCTGTATATATATAAGGCTTAAACTATGTACTTCATATCTTAGAGTGGATGATTACGAATTTCTATACTTTAATATAATACAGAGGAATACTGTACAATCTTCTATACTATAATACAGTACAGAGAGATACAAACTTCCATACTTTAATATAGTACAGAAGGATACAATCTTCTATCCTATAATAAATGCATTATTATACTATAGTGTATACTGCTGTATTTTATGTTAGTACAGAATTCTATACGAACTTCTGTTACGTATCACTAAAAATTTTAATATTCCTATACTCTATACCCTCGTGTAGGAATTACAGCAATGGCTACATATCTATAGGCGTTATTTATCTTACAGGAATTTAGGCATTGCTATAACTTCTACACGAGAGTATAGAGTATAGGAATATTAGAATTTTAGTGATACATAAAAGAATGTTGTGTAGATTTCTTTACTAACATAAACTATAGGTATAATAGTGCTAGTGTTTGTGGTATAGAAAACTGTAGGAAAGGTTCCTGAAATATATTTTTTTTTCTTCAACGTATTATGGATTTTATATACGTTTTTAGTCCATATAACTTAAGTTTTAAATTATAAAAGTTTCAATAGAGAATTTATTTATATAAAGTTTAGAAAACTGTAGAATGTTAGAACGAGTAAAATCTTATCCTCATTCCAATTGTGACACGTGACATCCTCTATCTCCCCACTCCCTCGACCTTTAACCATCAAAATTTAACAGCATTAATGACCTTAATACACAAACCTCTATGAAAAATTTAACAAATTTTCGACTAAAGAGACAAGAGTTATTAAGCTTCAAAGGAAGTGAATGAAATCGTACCCTTTGCACACACATAGAAAAAATCCCAAATTTGTTTGCATTTTTGGACATTTAAAGGTCCCTCGACTCTAAAAATGTAATCTGGGGGAGGGAGTAATTGTCATTCAAAACTTTTAATGCTTTCTTATAATAATTTTATTCGTTTTTAATGTTTGTTCGTATGAATATCCGCAAGATTTCTAAGAAATTATTTACATCATTGTAAGAAATTGTTTGTTAAATTTCTAAGAACGTTAGTAAATTGGGAGGTAAAATTTATATTGTCAGTTCGTGTATTTGTCTGTCCGTAGAATTTTTTAGAAAAGTAAAGACTACATTGAAGATTATAAAATAAAAATATTCGCTTCTCAACAAAATTTTAGTCATTTTAAACTAAAAAACCTCAAATTAATTGATTTACAGAAATCCAATAAATATTTTGGGATGGTATGTACCACGTTATCTAAGTTAGTAGTATATTAACGGAACTGCAAAGTTTCGTAGCAATTGGTCGAATGGCTTAGTAGTGTATAGAGAAACAAACAAACATACACACAGTTTATAGTTATAGATTAGTTACTAATTTTTATCACAGAAAACTTTTCTTGTGGATAACAAAATTTAAATAAAAATATTTGTTATTAAGCGAAAATTTGTTCTAGCGGATCGTGATTGTTCGGTCGAGTATCGAGGTACCACTGTATTTGATGGATGCGATTTTGATATACGCGGTAGAATAGAGGGATTAATTAACAGAGTTAATCAAGGAATACTTGTAAATATATATACACACAAATATCTCAAATATCTTCTTGTATAATGTACGTACAATGCCTTTTCTTTTTATAGCTTATGCCCCTTTTTTTTATAGTCTGCGGGCGCCGCTGATACCAAGTATCAAGGTGTATACCAGGTATCAAAGTGTATAGTACATCAAAGTATCAAAATATGTTTTAATAATTATATAATCTTATAATTAAAAAAATCACTTCAATTTGTATCATTTAAATCATTAAAAGTTTGCTCTATGCATTACACAACATTTAAGTTAAAATATGTATACTGTATACAAGTATATATATTATATGTATGTTTTAGTATCGCTTGAAGTCTTGAAAGAATGTAATTTATATATTTATATAAAAAATACTCTTGAAAGCACTCTATAAAACAAATACATTTGATGAGTATTTTATCTATAATAGATTATTTATAGTTTACTAAAATGGATAAAACGTTTCTTTCTTCAGTACTTTACTCTGATTACTTTCTTCTTCATGGAATATTTAATTTTAACTATTTTTTATCGATGATTTTAAGTTAAAAATATTATTTCTTAAAAGCTTTATATATATATATTTCATATTCATGTTCTATGTTTATATAATAGAAATAAATAAATATATAAATAAATATTTCCATGTATTATAAAAGAAATAATCGATATATCTTACCCTTATTTACTAAAAAAAAGTAAATATTGAGTTTTAATCTCATAAATTCGAAAGTATTGCATTTATTTTAAATATAAATAAACTTTTATATGATCTGTTATGTTTAGATAGTTTCAAATTATATTTTCTGATTGATTTAACTTGTGTTATCGAGCCTTTATCCCTTCTCCAGGCATGAACTTTAAACTAAACTGTAACTTATAAGAGGCCTTTCAAGCTCTATTCTGTTATAATGAGACTTTAAGCAGTATCTATGTAAAATGAGGCCTAAAGCTGTACCTCATAAAGCGAGACCGAGGCCCTAAGTTATAGCTTATGTGTAAATTCACTTGGGCTCTTATTATATACTAAAATCATTCTTATGGTGAAGATCCAACGCATCATATTACAATATGGATTAATACTTCTTTTATATTGTATGAAAGCGAGAGTAAAAAATATTTTAAATCTCAATGTTTATCACATATGGGCTCATCACATCATATATTATGTCTATTTCTTCAGAAAATTTGGTCATTTTCTTCCTCATGCGACGCGTCGCGGCGTCGCTTCGCGTATCCAATTCATTACAATACGTTAAATTAGAGTGAAAATATTTGAAAAGTAATGGACCATCTTTATAATTAATTGTTATAAGCTTTTATAAACTTTAATANTGTAAAATGAGGCCTAAAGCTGTACCTCATAAAGCGAGACCGAGGCCCTAAGTTATAGCTTATGTGTAAATTCACTTGGGCCCTTATTATATACTAAAATCATTCTTATGGTGAAGATCCAACGCATCATATTACAATATGGATTCATACTTCTTTTATATTGTATGAATGCGAGAGTAAAAAATATTTTAAATCTCAATGTTTATCACATATGGGCTCATCACATCATATATTATGTCTATATTGAAAGATATAGAGTTGTATTGCTGAATCCTTATCTCCTATTCCTCCTGTTTCTTAAGATTAAAAAAAAAAAAAAAAAACAGAGAAGCAAGACATAAGATTAATGCCACGTAAACACCTCTCTTTATTGTTTTCTATGTTTTTTTCATGACTTTAATCACATCCGAAGATATTAATAGGATTTTAAAGTGGAATGAAGTGGATTGATGTTAATTAAACTTAACTACCAAACACAGTTATCCCTGACCTCAAACAACAATTATGGCACATAATTTCTTAAACTGTGTTAAACATAATATAGAATGATTACTGCAATTTTTATATAAGGAGGAGTTCCTATTAGATATAAAGTCTATGTAAAAGTTTATAAAAATAACAGATTTTTTATCAATTTTTACAATAAATATTTTACGTTTAGTATCATCGCATGCGTCGCGTTGCTTTCGTCAAGATGTGAAGAACTAATATAAAAATATTCAATAAAAAGACTTTTTTGATTCTTAAAAAGTATATAAAAATAATAAAGTTTATTTTAAAATATTTTCTTAAATTTTCTTCAGAAAATTTGGTCATTTTCTTCCTCATGCGACGCGTCGCGGCGTCGCTTCGCGTATCCAATTCATTACAATACGTTAAATTAGAGTGAAAATATTTGAAAAGTAATGGACCATCTTTATAATTAATTGTTATAAGCTTTTATAAACTTTAATATAAGCTTAAATAGACCAACAATAATAGACTAATAATAAAAGGTACCTGTACAGTACACTAAAGTATCAGTAGTATACCAAGCATTCCCCAAGTGCCCTTACATTGGGGCACTTGGGGATCGAGTTCATCCCTCTTTGTCGTCGCGTTGCCCTTTGCTTATTCCCCAAGGGAGCTCTAAGGTTTCATTTCATTTTTAAACTAGTCCGGCTTCATAAAATATCCCTCGCAATAATTGTTACACTCGGAGTTATTAATCGTAACTTTCAAAAATATATGTAATGAAACCAATTTTAAGAACATTATCAGAATGCCTATATATAATAACTACGTGGAAAGTTTTTCTCGTAAACAGCGAATTTATAGAAAGATTAATACAATTAG
Source organism: Centruroides sculpturatus (assembly GCF_000671375.1). NCBI lineage: Eukaryota > Metazoa > Arthropoda > Arachnida > Scorpiones > Buthidae > Centruroides > Centruroides sculpturatus. Next base: position 603,918 of record NW_019384326.1, read on the forward strand.
TTTGCTTTATTTGGTTACTGCTACGTGACACGTGAGCGACATGCCGAGGGTGCCAAGAGAATTTTATGGAAAACTGACTCCTATTTAAGTGTTAAAACTTGAAGAAAATCTGGAAAATTCCACGTGGACAGCCCACGTGGAGCTGGTGAATTATTATATTCACCGTCTTGGCGAGGCATAAACCCACGACCGAACGCAATAATTAAGTGAATATAATAATTGTTTTTTTAAAATTATATCCTTTTTGCACGAATTTTATTTAGTTCGTTTATTATTTTAATTGTTTTTTGCCAATTTATGGCGCTAAACTATGTAAAACCAGATAATCCAATTTACATAAAAATTAATTAATATATAGAAATCCAATAAATATTTTGGGATGGTATGTACCACGTTATCTAAGTTAGTAGTATATTAACGGAACTGCAAAGTTTCGTAGCAATTGGTCGAATGGCTTAGTAGTGTATAGAGAAACAAACAAACATACACACAGTTTATAGTTATAGATTAGTTACTAATTTTTATCACAGAAAACTTTTCTTGTGGATAACAAAATTTAAATAAAAATATTTGTTATTAAGCGAAAATTTGTTCTAGCGGATCGTGATTGTTCGGTCGAGTATCGAGGTACCACTGTATTTGATGGATGCGATTTTGATATACGCGGTAGAATAGAGGGATTAATTAACAGAGTTAATCAAGGAATACTTGTAAATATATATACACACAAATATCTCAAATATCTTCTTGTATAATGTACGTACAATGCCTTTTCTTTTTATAGCTTATGCCCCTTTTTTTTATAGTCTGCGGGCGCCGCTGATACCAAGTATCAAGGTGTATACCAGGTATCAAAGTGTATAGTACATCAAAGTATCAAAATATGTTTTAATAATTATATAATCTTATAATTAAAAAAATCACTTCAATTTGTATCATTTAAATCATTAAAAGTTTGCTCTATGCATTACACAACATTTAAGTTAAAATATGTATACTGTATACAAGTATATATATTATATGTATGTTTTAGTATCGCTTGAAGTCTTGAAAGAATGTAATTTATATATTTATATAAAAAATACTCTTGAAAGCACTCTATAAAACAAATACATTTGATGAGTATTTTATCTATAATAGATTATTTATAGTTTACTAAAATGGATAAAACGTTTCTTTCTTCAGTACTTTACTCTGATTACTTTCTTCTTCATGGAATATTTAATTTTAACTATTTTTTATCGATGATTTTAAGTTAAAAATATTATTTCTTAAAAGCTTTATATATATATATTTCATATTCATGTTCTATGTTTATATAATAGAAATAAATAAATATATAAATAAATATTTCCATGTATTATAAAAGAAATAATCGATATATCTTACCCTTATTTACTAAAAAAAAGTAAATATTGAGTTTTAATCTCATAAATTCGAAAGTATTGCATTTATTTTAAATATAAATAAACTTTTATATGATCTGTTATGTTTAGATAGTTTCAAATTATATTTTCTGATTGATTTAACTTGTGTTATCGAGCCTTTATCCCTTCTCCAGGCATGAACTTTAGACTAAACTGTAACTTATAAGAGGCCTTTCAAGCTCTATTCTGTTATAATGAGACTTTAAGCAGTATCTTTGTAAAATGAGGCCTAAAGCTGTACCTCATAAAGCGAGACCGAGGCCCTAAGTTATAGCTTATGTGTAAATTCACTTGGGCCCTTATTATATACTAAAATCATTCTTATGGTGAAGATCCAACGCATCATATTACAATATGGATTAATACTTCTTTTATATTGTATGAAAGCGAGAGTAAAAAATATTTTAAATCTCAATGTTTATCACATATGGGCTCATCACATCATATATTATGTCTATATTGAAAGATATAGAGTTGTATTGCTGAATCCTTATCTCCTATTCCTCCTGTTTCTTAAGATTAAAAAAAAAAAAAAAAAAAAAAGCAGGTAAGTGTAAGCAACAATATACATCATTCTTAATTTTATGAGAGATATTTTTTGTTTAATTTTAATTTAATGACCATTCGTCCAACAAGTGTTGAATCAGAAAGGTAGCCTTTACTACATGA
>NW_019384326.1:606552-609770 GCF_000671375.1 Centruroides sculpturatus
TATACAGAACAATTCATAATTGAACTGTACATAACTACTGCTCTGATTATGTTCAAATTATAATATACTATACAGATAAACTAGTTCACAGTAATAACAGGAAAAAAAAAAAAAAAAAAAAAACAGAGAAGCAAGACATAAGATTAATGCCACGTAAACACCTCTCTTTATTGTTTTCTATGTTTTTTTCATGACTTTAATCACATCCGAAGATATTAATAGGATTTTAAAGTGGAATGAAGTGGATTGATGTTAATTAAACTTAACTACCAAACACAGTTATCCCTGACCTCAAACAGCAATTATGGCACATAATTTCTTAAACTGTGTTAAACATAATATAGAATGATTACTGCAATTTTTATATAAGGAGGAGTTCCTATTAGATATAAAGAATATAATTCTGTAAATTACTAGAATACTGCTTGTTTGTATCAAGTGATGCTATCTATACTGATAGAAGAATAGGCAGCATCGTTTGATACAAACAAACAGTATTCTAGTAATTTACACAAAAAATATTCTTTATATCTAATAAAATAAATTAGTTTGAACTTAAAGAAAATCCAGCAACGAGTTAATTAAGTAACTTTTATGGCAAAAAACTTAAAATTGTATGTGGCGCCATCTGTTACGAGATTTTATTTGAAAACTTTTAATATTATTAATAAATGACAAAATGCTTAATTTTGAGGTAGAGACACACATATATATATTCTAATAACGAGTGAAATTTTCATTAAGTCCGACCTCACTCGAGATACGACACATGACCTCTATCTTTCCAACCCCGTGACCTTTAACCATCAAAATTTAATATCATCGATACCCCTAACACACAAATATCCCTGTCAAATTTCAGAAATTTTCGACTAAGGAGACAGGAGTTATTAAGCTTCAAAGTGGTCTAACAAAATAGTGGCCCCACCAACAAATAAACACTACATATACAGAAAAATCCCCCAATTCTTTTGCCCTCATGAGTCCAAAAATGTAAATATCTTTGTGGTTTATTTTTTGACCCATTACCATACCCGTTGGTGAGTCAAAAAATAACCCCCCAAGATTTTTACTCACCATTAAGTATGGAGGTGAATCAAAAAATAACAGCTGGAAAAGTAATAGCTAAATTTCCTCAATAATTTCTTAAATAAATTCCTCCCTTATTAAATATGAAGGAAATCTCACTTCATGATCCTCGTCAGTCTGAAAAGTAATAAAAAAGTCCTCCTTTACAGTAAATCTAAATATATAAAATTGCTTGTCCTGACTGACTCACTCATTCATTCACTGATTCATCATCGCCCAGAGCAAACCGCTTAACCTAAAGAGGTGAAATTTGGTACACAGTTAGGGTACGTCATGGAAACGCACACTAAGAAAGGATTTTTCGAAATTCCAACGCGGGGGGGTGAGGGGGAGCATTAAGTCTTAACCGGAAAAACGGCTTCTACTGCGCTATTTTAGATGCAATTTTTTGTTTTTATCTGCGTTTTAGTAGTGAATGCCATGGCAATGCACACTAAGAAGAGATTTTTAGAAAGTCCCCCGCGGGGGGTGAGGAAGAGCATTAAGTCTTAACCGGAAAAACGGCTTCCACTGTACTATTTTAGATGCGATTTTTTTGTTTTTATCTGTGTTGTAGTAGGGTATGCCATGAGAATGCATACTAAGAAGGGATTTTTTGAAATTTCCCCGCGGGGGGTGAGGGAGAGCATTAAGGCTTAACCGGAAGAACGGCTTCTACTGCGCTATTTTAGATGCGATTTTTTGTTTTTATCTGCGTTGTAGTAGGGTATGCCATGAGAATGTACACTAAGAAGGGATTTTTAGAAATTTCCCCGCGGGGGGTGAGGGAGAGAATATAGTTTTCATCGAGTACTTAGGTGTATTAAATTAATAACATTTCAGACATTGTTATAAATATTTTTATCCATTTCGATTTTAAAAATGTTCGAACCGTTTTAAATTCGAATTTGTTATTTCGTATTCGTATTGTATGCGTTTTAGTAGGGTATGCCATGAGAATGGACACTAAGAAGGGATTTTTCTAAATTCTCCCGCGGGGGGAGAGGGAGAGGATTAAGCTTAACCGGAAGAATGGCTTCTACTGTACTATTTTAGATGCGATTTTTTGTTTTCAACTACGTTTAGTCTTCATCGAGTACTTAGGTGTATTAAATTGATCACATTTCAGACATTGTTTAAATATTTTTATATATTTCAATTTTAAAAATGTTCGAACCGTTTTAAATTCGAATTTGTTATTGCGTATTGGTTCGATTATAGAACGATTGTAAACGTTTCAGAAAATTGATCAAATTGAAAATAGTTCGTTTGATTTTCGGCAATTCTCTTCAGCGGTAGGTGTTATATAACAATTACTATGGTTATTGAAATATTGGATGTAAATGGGGTTTGCTTGCAAAACCTCCGCTGACGAAGTCGCGGGTAACAGCTAGTAACCATATAATTTGAAGCTGGATTCATAAACGGATTCATTAATTTAATCTAAGAAAAATCATTGATTGATTATAAAACTATACAAAGAAATTATATTTAATTATTAAAATAAAATTTCAAATACCTCATTAACATAACTGAATCATTTTCATTAAAATATATTATTTAATTTAAATTTTAAAGTGGATAATAAGTTATAATAATGTAATTAGAGGATATTCTAATTTGCATGAATTAAATTCATATACTGTATATATATTTGGAGGGGGAAAAATACATTTTTAATTCAGATTTTTTTATTTTTTTATTTTGGGAATTTAGTTTTGTTACTCTTCTGTTGCTGTAATGTTATTTTTGTAGTTTTTTCCTATTATAAAGTGAAATTTTTGTAGGTTTTTTTCTGTAAGTTCAGGAAGTTTTGCAGTTTTTCCCTACTACAAAGCGAGACTTTTGCAAGTGTCCTTGCTACAAAGCAAGAATTTTGAAGCTTTCTCTGCTATAAAGTGAAACTTTTGTAGCTTTCTTTCTTACAATCCCTGAATTTTTTGCAGTTCTTTTCACGTCGCGGTGCTAAATTTTTACCTTAAATGCAAAAGTTTAAAGCAAGAATTACAATTAGTACATGTTCTATGAGAAATAATGGCGCACACCTTTTTCAATGTTGAAGTCGTTTACATTAAAAAAAAAAAAAAAAATCACGTTTACACATTAAATTTAACTTAATGTGACAGCTGTTGTCACTTGAAAAAAAAAAA
>NW_019384326.1:610681-664623 GCF_000671375.1 Centruroides sculpturatus
CGTTTTAATAGAGTACGTCAACAGAATGTACAGTAAGAAGGGATTTTTCGATATTTCCCCCGCGGGGGAAAGAGACAGGATTAAGGCTTACTATGAAAAACTTGGCTTCTATTATACTATTTTAGATGCGGGTTTTTGCGTTTTTGATTACGTTTTAATAGGGTACGTCAACAGAATGTACAGTAAGAAGGGATTTTTCGATATTTCCCCCGCGGGGGAAAGAGACAGGATTAAGGCTTACTATGAAAAACTTGGCTTCTATTATACTATTTTAGATGCGGGTTTTTGCGTTTTTGATTACGTTTTAATAGGGTACGTCAAGAGAATGTACACTAAGAAGAAATTTTTCGAAAAATTTTCTCCCAGGGGGGAAGTGTTATACATTTATAATAGATACATTTTGAGCCACAACAAGACGTGGCGTGGTCTGCTAGTATATATAAATAAGGCTGTCCAAAAGTCAGTTAACCAAATTGATTGATTTATTTCATTTCGGTTACCTGACTTTTGAGCTATAATAAACAAATCGATATTTTTATTTTAATATTAATTCCTACGTTACAATTTATATATATACAGCGTGGCTCGAAAGTCAGTTAACCGAAATTAATTAAGTCAGTCAATTCTGTCAACTGACTTTTAACTATATGTACTACTATACATGTAGGATGGCCCTAAAAGTCGAATTGACTGACTTATTTAATTAATTTCGGTTAAATGACTTTTGAGCCATTCTGTGTATATAAATCGCGACGTAAAAAAATAATATTAAAATAAAAATATATTCACATATTTAATATTAATTAAACTTGAACAATGTAAATATCGATAAGGGGCGCTCAAAAGTCAGTTAACCCAGTTAACTGACTTAGCCGTAGTTCGGTTAAATGACTTTTGGGCCATCCTTTACACACTTTCTCTTGTTTTTCCCCCCTAAATTAAACTAGGTGATACCATATAAAAAACCAAAAAAAGAAAGAAAGAAAGAAATATTTTTTTGTATTTAAAACTATTTAGAGTGTTCAATACAGGGGAAATATTTTTAAATATGCATTTTTAACACCAAGAAATGGAAACAAATAGAACAAAATATAAAAGATAACTTATCAAGTTTAAATTATGAAAGAATGGAAAGTATATAAAACAATTTCCTATTGTAGATGCTTACAAGATCAACTTACCTTCCATTATTAAAGTTTATTTGTTTTTTTTACTAGCCGAAAATTTGATATAAAAATAGCAAAAGTTCTTACAATTTTACAAATATATTTGATAAATTGTTTACATTCAATCGTGTATTTGGTAAAGTGTTTATTTCCTTCGCCACTTGATTACAAAACATAACAATTTCTCATAACACTTGAAGATAAACCAATAAAATATGGCTTGAAAATAAAAAAAAAAGACTTTTAAAAATATTATTTTATATCGAGGCCTATTTACTAATTTTTAATAATTTATTTAAAAAAAAATTCCAGCAACGAGTTGCATAAGTTTGCCGGCAAAAAAGTTAAAATTGTGTGTAGCGCCATCTGTTGTGAACTTTTATTTAAAATTATTTTATATTAATAATTATTATAAAATGGCATAAAGCTTAATTTTGAGGATACAGACGAGTTTTATAAACAAATTTAAATTCTAATAAGCAATAAAATCATTAAGTCCAACCCCACTCGAGATGTGACATATGACCCCCTCTATCTCCCCACCTCCGTGACCTTTAACCACCAAAATTAAATAACAACAATGCCACCAGTACACAAACCTTCTTTCCAATTTTCAGTAATTTTCGACAAACGGCTCGGGAATTATTAAGTTTCAAAGTAGGTGAACAAAATCGTGCCCTTCACACAAAACATTCATACATACAGAAAAAGCCCGTGAATTCTCGACGTTTGAAAGTCCCGAGTCCAAAAATGTAAAAATAAATAAACAACCCTACAAAAAGAGTATTTTTAGTGTTATGTTTTACTGTTTTATATTTAACTGGCTCGGCATGCTCGGGATTTGGAGGGGTAAGGATCGGTGAGATTGGGCTGGATGAAGATGATAAAAACAATGGTCTTACTAACTGAAATGTACATTTATAGACACGAGTATTTACAATAATGAAGCTGCAAAACATAAAAAATTGCTCGGGCTTAAGTTAAGGGAGATTTAGTAGTGGTTGGGGGTGGACATAGGGGTCTAAAAAGATGGGAAACGCACTAGTGTCTCCCTAGAATCAAGAAAACAATTGTACAAATTATAATCGTAAAAATAATTGAGATGCCTTACACCAAGGGTGTTCAACTTTTTGGTTCCCTTGGACCACATTTGAAAGAAAAAACGTTGTCTCCGACCACACAAACTATAAAACTACACGTAAAGCTGACACGAGCAGACTTGCCATTCCAGCTCGAAACGAACAATGAAATAATTTATGTAGCCAAGTCAAATTTTTGTAGCCCAAAAAGTAGCCAATGTACTAAATGAGTTTTTGTGCGCCAAACTAAAAAAAGAGTGGCTCATTTTGGCGTAAAGTAGTCGAATCATTTCATTTGAGGTACAGTACATAATATGCGTAGCGTATAATTTATGGTGGCAGCCATCTTAACTTCTATCATCAGCGCTTGTGAACCTCGCTGTACTAGCGCTACAGCGGAAAACTTAAAGTGAAAATAGCTTAACAGTCTTTTAACAAAGCGGCTTTACTAAGAAACGCGCCCAATGTATACTTTTAAAGATACTTTATAAGTGTACATTAATGCATCTTGTGACAATTTTTTTATTAAAAAGTGTTACAACGTCGCGCGTAGTTCAAAAAATAAGTACATAAAGATCTCAATGTTTTAAGTTTAAGATGTTATGCTGAGCTGCATTTATTACATTTACGGGCCTCTTGCAGTCCGCGGGCTAGACAGCCTTGCCTTACACCTTCGACAATGGGATGCTTTGTCCCATTGTCGAGGGTGTAAGACATTTCACAATTTACTTGTAAAAAAACACCCAAAAATTTAAATAAAAATTTATTGATGTAATTATTTGTCTTTAAGCTTTGAAAATGTAAAATTTTTGGCTGATGTCTATGAGGTAATTTGGTGTTTAGTTTTATTGGTGTACGGCAACGCTATACACCAATAAAACTAAATCAAAGGGGAATCTGCTGAGAGGTGCCTCCGGGAGGTCTTTTATGGGAAAATGGCCCCTATTTAGGTGTTACAAAAGTGAAGGGAATCCGGAAAACTTCGTTGGCCAGGAGCAAACCTACCGAACACTTGTGTTCAGTGGTTTTGTCGTTTTCACTCGGCCACTGGTGGCCTCCGTGGGGACGGGAACCTCATAGAATCGAAGAATATTAATGCCAGATATCATATGGATACGTTGAACTCTTTACGTAACATATATACAAACATATATATTGTGACTTTTATATTGTACAATACAGTATATGGCGTGTCTTAAACATTTAAAACGCTACAGAATTATTTTTTTATTTTTAAAATATTAAATTTCGAATAATGAATAAAGTTTTACTAAAAATAATTGATCAGAAATGCAGTAATTTAAAGCAGAAAATATTTATTTCATTATCATTAACATAATACAATTTTTTTAAAAGAAGCAAAATGTAATTTATTATTTAACTTTTCATTATTTTATTTTTTATTTTTCAAATTAGCATCAGTAATGTCGGGGGTATCTACTGCTACTGATAAAGATAAAGTGAATTTTAATGGTTGAGGTCGAGCAGTATCAAAAGCACTAGTTCCATTCAGAACTGACGAAGATTTTGTCTTATTAAATATTGATTCAGTATTATTTATACCACTTAAACTGCTTTGGGATACGTTAAATGCGGTTACATTTGCCGGAATTATTGATAGTTTATGCAAATTTAGATTATTGACATCAGTTACATTGCTCATATTTGTCAAATTACTTGAAGACGCGAGAGATTTTGACATTGTTCCATTGAGTATTACTGATGTCATATTCTGTGCAGAATATTCCTTGGTAATATTTGACACCCGTGTAATATTAACTGCTTCGGTTGTTGTGTTAGCTGATGCATTACTCAAAGTACCTTCCTTAGTGGTTTCTGATGCAGAAGGTTCGTAAGGTTCGTCTCTCTTGACTCTACTCGAACTGCTTCGGTAGTAGGTTCCATAGGTTTTGTAAGAGTTGCCAGTAGATTGTGGTGATGATACAATTCTGGTTTTATGCACTGTATATTTTCCATTTCCTCCTTGTGTAAAGGTGTTTTTGCTTGTACCTCCACTTACGGAATGAGAGCTCATGCTTCCACTACTTCCACTGTAATATCCTCCACTTACGGATTGAGGGCTCATACTTTCACTACTTCCACTATAATACCCTCCATTTACGGATTGAGGGCTCATACTTCCACTATTTCCACTGTAAGATCCTCCACTTACGGATTGAGGGCCCATATTTCCACTACTTCCACTGTAATATCCTCCAGTTACAGATTGAGGACTTGTATCACCTGAAACGCTTTTTTGAGTATAATAGGTAACAGTTTTACCATTTTTATTATGTGTAGTGTAGCTATAGCTACCACCATTTCCTCCAGTACTATGAGAGCTATATGAGGTATAGGAACCAGCATTTCCTCCCTTGTTGTGTGTACCATAACTATAAGCACTACCATTTACTCCGCTGTTAAGTGTATTAAAATTATACGCGCCATTTCCACCGTTACTTTTGCTGTAACTATATACTACACCCTTTCCTCCATTATCATATGTGTTTTGGGAATATATTCCTCCACTATTTTCTCTGTTTGTGTAATATCTCGTACCATTTGGAAAATAACCATAATTCACAGATATATTCCAGGCTCTTGAGTGACTTACTGCTGGATATTCAAAACTTTGCGAAGATAAATGGTGAAGTTGTGCTGAAGAATTCCATGCAGATAAACTCATATTGCTGTTATAACCAGAATGACGTTGCGTTACTATTGTTCCATTAGGATACTTGTAAGTGTAAGTAAAATTAGCGCGCCACATTCCTGAATTTCCAGCAGGATGTTGATATTGCCAGGATTGATCATTCAATTTTCTATAAAGGCTGAGGTTAAAACGATTATACTCGCCAGAACCATATTTTCCATAATCTTCAGGCGAATAGGAACCAGTTACCCATGATCTATTATACATTCCCATATTTCTTTCGTTTGGATACTGATAAGTCATTGTGTAATTCCAACGTTTATGAGGAGATTCAGATTGATAGCCTCCGTATCGAGTATACGTCCTGTTTGTTACATAATACCCATTGATTCCATGATTTTGACTATTCTCATTATTTGTGGAACCATTCTTATACCATGAATAACTCCAAGCTCCTTGGCCTTGGGGATAATAAGATTCATTTTTTGTTTGCCCGTTTGGTGTTATGGTATAACGTAAAAATCCAGAATTTCCACTGTTTCCTGTATTAGATTCATAATTAAATCTTTGATTTTCATTATGACTTTCAGAATATGGCGCAGTTCCGTTTTTGTGATAAGAATAATAATATGAAGAATAACTACTTGAATTTTCATTGTAAGAAACCACAGAACCATTTCTAAAAGGAAAAAATAAATCTACAGGATGTCCGTTTCCTGTAGGATTTGTTCCATTGATAACAAAGGAATATGTTGCATTCCATTTTCCATGTTGATATTGAGGATAAGTATTGTTATATTGATAATAATATCTGTAAACTGAACCACTTTGATATCCATTAGATTCATTTTGGGAAGGATATTGATATTGATATGATCCGCTTGGTTGAGTTATATTATAATAATATTTAACTCCATTTACCATATAATAAGTTGTATTCCAAGTTTTATGATATCGCATACCGGTAGGATAGCTGCTGTTATATTGATAAGAATATATCGAACCTTCAGGAAAATCTCTATATGATACAACTGAACCGTTTTCGTAAGGATAATAATAATGAAATTGATATCCGGGTTGACTTATATTGTAACTATATTGATATTGATGAGGTACAGTTCCGTTATAAGTTGTATACCACCTGCTATATTGCGATCCTGCTGGAAGTGTAGTATTATAATGATACATATACTGATAAGTAAATGCTTGACCTTCTGGAAGATCTCTGAAGGAAACAATTGATCCATTTTGATACGGATAAAAGAAGTTCATATTACTTTCTCCTGAGTGGCTCCAATTATATTGATATTGAGGAACAGTTCCATTCATCATGTAGTAGTAAGTTGCATTCCATTTATACTGAGATTGCAATGGGCTATAGGTGTGTTGGCGATAATGATAATAACTAAAACCCATATTTTCTGAATTGTCCCTGAATGACACCATCGAACCATTCTGATACGGAAAATATTCAAAATATCCTTCTGGACGACTACTGAAATTGTATGTTTCCGTAGGCAGAGTTATGTTGACTGTATAACGATAGGTTTTGTTGTAAGTGTTATATTGATTTCCATTCCAATATTCTTCATTTGGATAGTATGGTACTCTTGTACCATTACTAGTGTAATAATAAGTTCTATTCCAAATGGTAGAGCGTGATTGATTTTCAGGGAAAGAGTTATTATATTGATAATTCTGATATCCTTGTGGATATTGAATGTAAGAAATATGCGATTCATTTTCATACGGATAATATTCCATTCCAAGTCTATAATTATACTGATACCACTGATATTGATACTGTGGTATTGAACCATTTATAGTATAATAATATGTCCTGTTATATCCTTGTGGTTGATTATTATAATATAGATTCCATTGATTTTGGGGAATTGAACTGTTTAAGGTATAATAATAACTCATATTGTAACCCTGAGGGTATCGACCATTTTGATATTGGTACCATTGAGAATGTGGTACTGAACCATTCAATGTATAATAATAACTCATATTGTAACCCTGAGGGTATCGACCATTTTGATATTGGTACCATTGAGAATGTGGTACTGAACCATTCAATGTATAATAATAACTCATATTGTAACCCTGAGGGTATCGACCATTTTGATATTGGTACCATTGAGAATGTGGTACTGAACCATTCAATGTATAATAATAACTCATATTGTAACCCTGAGGGTATCGACCATTTTGATATTGGTACCATTGAGAATGTGGTACTGAACCATTCAATGTATAATAATAGCTCATATTGTAACCCTGAGGGTATCGACCATTTTGATATTGGTACCATTGAGAATGTGGTACTGAACCATTCAATGTATAATAATAGCTCATATTGTAACCCTGAGGGTATCGACCATTTTGATATTGGTACCATTGAGAATGTGGTACTGAACCATTCAATGTATAATAATAGCTCATATTGTAACCCTGAGGGTATCGACCATTTTGATATTGGTACCATTGAGAATGTGGTACTGAACCATTCAATGTATAATAATAGCTCATATTGTAACCCTGAGGGTATCGACCATTTTGATATTGGTACCATTGAGAATGTGGTACTGAACCATTCAATGTATAATAATAGCTCATATTGTAACCCTGAGGGTATCGACCATTTTGATATTGGTACCATTGAGAATGTGGTACTGAACCATTCAATGTATAATAATAGCTCATATTGTAACCCTGAGGGTATCGACCATTTTGATATTGGTACCATTGAGAATGTGGTACTGAACCATTCAATGTATAATAATAGCTCATATTGTAACCCTGAGGGTATCGACCATTTTGATATTGGTACCATTGAGAATGTGGTACTGAACCATTCAATGTATAATAATAGCTCATATTGTAACCCTGAGGGTATCGACCATTTTGATATTGGTACCATTGAGAATGTGGTACTGAACCATTCAATGTATAATAATAGCTCATATTGTAACCCTGAGGGTATCGACCATTTTGATATTGGTACCATTGAGAATGTGGTACTGAACCATTCAATGTATAATAATAGCTCATATTGTAACCCTGAGGGTATCGACCATTTTGATATTGGTACCATTGAGAATGTGGTACTGAACCATTCAATGTATAATAATAGCTCATATTGTAACCCTGAGGGTATCGACCATTTTGATATTGGTACCATTGAGAATGTGGTACTGAACCATTCAATGTATAATAATAGCTCATATTGTAACCCTGAGGGTATCGACCATTTTGATATTGGTACCATTGAGAATGTGGTACTGAACCATTCAATGTATAATAATAGCTCATATTGTAACCCTGAGGGTATCGACCATTTTGATATTGGTACCATTGAGAATGTGGTACTGAACCATTCAATGTATAATAATAGCTCATATTGTAACCCTGAGGGTATCGACCATTTTGATATTGGTACCATTGAGAATGTGGTACTGAACCATTCAATGTATAATAATAGCTCATATTGTAACCCTGAGGGTATCGACCATTTTGATATTGGTACCATTGAGAATGTGGTACTGAACCATTCAATGTATAATAATAGCTCATATTGTAACCCTGAGGGTATCGACCATTTTGATATTGGTACCATTGAGAATGTGGTACTGAACCATTCAATGTATAATAATAGCTCATATTGTAACCCTGAGGGTATCGACCATTTTGATATTGGTACCATTGAGAATGTGGTACTGAACCATTCAATGTATAATAATAGCTCATATTGTAACCCTGAGGGTATCGACCATTTTGATATTGGTACCATTGAGAATGTGGTACTGAACCATTCAATGTATAATAATAGCTCATATTGTAACCCTGAGGGTATCGACCATTTTGATATTGGTACCATTGAGAATGTGGTACTGAACCATTCAATGTATAATAATAGCTCATATTGTAACCCTGAGGGTATCGACCATTTTGATATTGGTACCATTGAGAATGTGGTACTGAACCATTCAATGTATAATAATAGCTCATATTGTAACCCTGAGGGTATCGACCATTTTGATATTGGTACCATTGAGAATGTGGTACTGAACCATTCAATGTATAATAATAGCTCATATTGTAACCCTGAGGGTATCGACCATTTTGATATTGGTACCATTGAGAATGTGGTACTGAACCATTCAATGTATAATAATAGCTCATATTGTAACCCTGAGGGTATCGACCATTTTGATATTGGTACCATTGAGAATGTGGTACTGAACCATTCAATGTATAATAATAGCTCATATTGTAACCCTGAGGGTATCGACCATTTTGATATTGGTACCATTGAGAATGTGGTACTGAACCATTCAATGTATAATAATAGCTCATATTGTAACCCTGAGGGTATCGACCATTTTGATATTGGTACCATTGAGAATGTGGTACTGAACCATTCAATGTATAATAATAGCTCATATTGTAACCCTGAGGGTATCGACCATTTTGATATTGGTACCATTGAGAATGTGGTACTGAACCATTCAATGTATAATAATAGCTCATATTGTAACCCTGAGGGTATCGACCATTTTGATATTGGTACCATTGAGAATGTGGTACTGAACCATTCAATGTATAATAATAGCTCATATTGTAACCCTGAGGGTATCGACCATTTTGATATTGGTACCATTGAGAATGTGGTACTGAACCATTCAATGTATAATAATAGCTCATATTGTAACCCTGAGGGTATCGACCATTTTGATATTGGTACCATTGAGAATGTGGTACTGAACCATTCAATGTATAATAATAGCTCATATTGTAACCCTGAGGGTATCGACCATTTTGATATTGGTACCATTGAGAATGTGGTACTGAACCATTCAATGTATAATAATAGCTCATATTGTAACCCTGAGGGTATCGACCATTTTGATATTGGTACCATTGAGAATGTGGTACTGAACCATTCAATGTATAATAATAGCTCATATTGTAACCCTGAGGGTATCGACCATTTTGATATTGGTACCATTGAGAATGTGGTACTGAACCATTCAATGTATAATAATAGCTCATATTGTAACCCTGAGGGTATCGACCATTTTGATATTGGTACCATTGAGAATGTGGTACTGAACCATTCAATGTATAATAATAGCTCATATTGTAACCCTGAGGGTATCGACCATTTTGATATTGGTACCATTGAGAATGTGGTACTGAACCATTCAATGTATAATAATAGCTCATATTGTAACCCTGAGGGTATCGACCATTTTGATATTGGTACCATTGAGAATGTGGTACTGAACCATTCAATGTATAATAATAGCTCATATTGTAACCCTGAGGGTATCGACCATTTTGATATTGGTACCATTGAGAATGTGGTACTGAACCATTCAATGTATAATAATAGCTCATATTGTAACCCTGAGGGTATCGACCATTTTGATATTGGTACCATTGAGAATGTGGTACTGAACCATTCAATGTATAATAATAGCTCATATTGTAACCCTGAGGGTATCGACCATTTTGATATTGGTACCATTGAGAATGTGGTACTGAACCATTCAATGTATAATAATAGCTCATATTGTAACCCTGAGGGTATCGACCATTTTGATATTGGTACCATTGAGAATGTGGTACTGAACCATTCAATGTATAATAATAGCTCATATTGTAACCCTGAGGGTATCGACCATTTTGATATTGGTACCATTGAGAATGTGGTACTGAACCATTCAATGTATAATAATAGCTCATATTGTAACCCTGAGGGTATCGACCATTTTGATATTGGTACCATTGAGAATGTGGTACTGAACCATTCAATGTATAATAATAGCTCATATTGTAACCCTGAGGGTATCGACCATTTTGATANTGTATATTTGTTGGTTCACTCTCAGTTTCTTGTTCTGGCTCTTCCCATATGTTCTGTGTTGATTTCTCTTCTTGTTCTTCCTTCAATTCCTCAATTAATTCCTGTATATTTGTTGGTTCACTCGCAGTTTCTTGTTCTGGCTCTTCCCATATGTTCTGTGTTGACTTCTCTTCTTGTTCTTCCTTCAATTCCTCAAGTATTTCTTTTATGTTTGTTGGTTCACTGGAAATTCCTTGTTCTGTTAGTATTTTTTGCCGTTCTTCATTTTCATTTGTTCCTTCTATGGATTCACTGGGTTCTGTTATGTCGTATTCATTAACGTATTTTTCATATTCTTTTTCTGGAGATCTTGTAATTATTTCTGTAGGAAACTCCCACAAGTCTTTGTTTGGCATTTCAGATGTAAGCGGTTCCCTATTGTTTCTCTCTCTATTATGTCTCCACAACTCTTGCTTTCTCTTTAATATTTCCTTGAACTTGTTCATTGAAAGAAGTGTTTTTGACAGGGGAATATAATAATGTAGTATAATTTTTGTAAAATATTGATTACTTGGAACATCATTATTTTGCAACCAATAATTATATGCTACTGCGTTACGCTGTTCCGGTTGATTGAGAAAGAAATTGTGTTTGTGTGCAATGTCATTTGATAAAGCACTCAAATATCTTTGGAGATATGGTTCGTTGTTATATCCTGTGTTTTCGTTCATATTATACCAATTCGGAATGGATAATGGAGGATGTAAATAGAAAGCTACTCTAGTGCTCTGTGCTGGATAACCATTCAAATTCATTCCATTTACAAGCGTTTGATATCCTTGATATAACTGTAATGGGTATCGATCGCTTGAAAATTCTTCATAATTATCAGGATATGGCAAATTCATCAACACGTGATGCATATTAGTTAATGTACTTTGTTGCATTTCATTACGTAATCCTTGTATCAAATCCTTATCCATATTTGGGTATTGCTTTAAAATTTGTTCCATGTATAAATTTCTGTTCAACATTGCATAACTAGTCGCGTTGAGAATTAAATGATGCAAATAGCCTATAAACACCTTTTTGTGTGCAATATCCAGGTAAAGTGGTAGTTTCTTGTGGTTAAGGATCATCGTACGAGTGAAATTATGATATAAATTTGCGTAATTTTGATAGAAAAGAGAAGAGTTATACATGTTCTCACTCAACTCTGTATTTATCATACCCGGATTCATCATTACTCTATGATCCATATAACCAATAATCATTTTATTACCTCTTCTGCCTTCAAACAATGGATATAGAATTTTTGCCATACAGAGATCATCAGTTACATTTTGATTCCTGGACTTTGTGTTATCACCCTCGAATAGATTATGAGGAATTTCCAATATAAAATGATGAATCACTTGAGAAGCATTTTTTGGAATTTTTATGTTAGAATTCAAAAACATGCCCTTATTTAAATAAGAATCATCATCGCCAAAATAGGAATAATCATTATTCAGCCATGGCATTTCAGGAGAGCCATCATCTAAATTATAATAATCATCATCATCGTTGCGGTCGCTTTTCATTAATGGATAATAATTCATTATCCACGATAATTCTCTATTTTGATCATTATACTTCGGATAATCTTCGATAATTGGGGGAACGTTATAATTTTTATGATGCGGAGTTTTGTAATTAATACTTAAAGGTGAATCGAGTGCATTTTTATAAGGCCATTTTGGAGCTACATGATTATCTGCAAATAATAAAAATAAAATCAGCGTTTTAAATAAAATGTTATTGAAAATCTTTTTACTTTAGATAAAATTAACTAAATCACATTTCTTTTTTTAACCAGAGATTGCTGATACGGATTTAAAATACAAAATTGTTACAAGAATTCATAATAAAGATTCCTGTTTGAATTGACTTAAGTCAATTCCAATAAGAATCTTTACTACCAGCACATTCTGTGTTGTGAGCTATATTATAGAATTTAAGGGTATGAAACAGCCAGGGGCGGACTGGCCCTAAAATTTTTGTGTGGAAAATTTATTACCAGCCCATCCCACAAATAAAAAAATGTATTTTTTCTATTTATCTTTAAATATATTCAAAATACAACATTGACAAAAATTACAATAAGCACAAGTCTATATTCTACAATATTAATTTTTTATTTCGAAGTTTGCTTTGTTGAGCAATAATATTAATGACATCATCAGAATGTATTTCGTTTAAAAAATCCTTCTCCACTGACATTAACACGAAGGCTTCTAGATTTTCTTGCGAGATACTNAATTTCGGTTAAATGACTTTTGAGCCATTCTGTGTATATAAATCGCGACGTAAAAAAATAATATTAAAATAAAAATATATTCACATATTTAATATTAATTAAACTTGAACAATGTAAATATCGATAAGGGGCGCTCAAAAGTCAGTTAACCCAGTTAACTGACTTAGCCGTAGTTCGGTTAAATGACTTTTGGGCCATCCTTTACACACTTTCTCTTGTTTTTCCCCCCTAAATTAAACTAGGTGATACCATATAAAAAACCAAAAAAAGAAAGAAAGAAAGAAATATTTTTTTGTATTTAAAACTATTTAGAGTGTTCAATACAGGGGAAATATTTTTAAATATGCATTTTTAACACCAAGAAATGGAAACAAATAGAACAAAATATAAAAGATAACTTATCAAGTTTAAATTATGAAAGAATGGAAAGTATATAAAACAATTTCCTATTGTAGATGCTTACAAGATCAACTTACCTTCCATTATTAAAGTTTATTTGTTTTTTTTACTAGCCGAAAATTTGATATAAAAATAGCAAAAGTTCTTACAATTTTACAAATATATTTGATAAATTGTTTACATTCAATCGTGTATTTGGTAAAGTGTTTATTTCCTTCGCCACTTGATTACAAAACATAACAATTTCTCATAACACTTGAAGATAAACCAATAAAATATGGCTTGAAAATAAAAAAAAAAGACTTTTAAAAATATTATTTTATATCGAGGCCTATTTACTAATTTTTAATAATTTATTTAAAAAAAAATTCCAGCAACGAGTTGCATAAGTTTGCCGGCAAAAAAGTTAAAATTGTGTGTAGCGCCATCTGTTGTGAACTTTTATTTAAAATTATTTTATATTAATAATTATTATAAAATGGCATAAAGCTTAATTTTGAGGATACAGACGAGTTTTATAAACAAATTTAAATTCTAATAAGCAATAAAATCATTAAGTCCAACCCCACTCGAGATGTGACATATGACCCCCTCTATCTCCCCACCTCCGTGACCTTTAACCACCAAAATTAAATAACAACAATGCCACCAGTACACAAACCTTCTTTCCAATTTTCAGTAATTTTCGACAAACGGCTCGGGAATTATTAAGTTTCAAAGTAGGTGAACAAAATCGTGCCCTTCACACAAAACATTCATACATACAGAAAAAGCCCGTGAATTCTCGACGTTTGAAAGTCCCGAGTCCAAAAATGTAAAAATAAATAAACAACCCTACAAAAAGAGTATTTTTAGTGTTATGTTTTACTGTTTTATATTTAACTGGCTCGGCATGCTCGGGATTTGGAGGGGTAAGGATCGGTGAGATTGGGCTGGATGAAGATGATAAAAACAATGGTCTTACTAACTGAAATGTACATTTATAGACACGAGTATTTACAATAATGAAGCTGCAAAACATAAAAAATTGCTCGGGCTTAAGTTAAGGGAGATTTAGTAGTGGTTGGGGGTGGACATAGGGGTCTAAAAAGATGGGAAACGCACTAGTGTCTCCCTAGAATCAAGAAAACAATTGTACAAATTATAATCGTAAAAATAATTGAGATGCCTTACACCAAGGGTGTTCAACTTTTTGGTTCCCTTGGACCACATTTGAAAGAAAAAACGTTGTCTCCGACCACACAAACTATAAAACTACACGTAAAGCTGACACGAGCAGACTTGCCATTCCAGCTCGAAACGAACAATGAAATAATTTATGTAGCCAAGTCAAATTTTTGTAGCCCAAAAAGTAGCCAATGTACTAAATGAGTTTTTGTGCGCCAAACTAAAAAAAGAGTGGCTCATTTTGGCGTAAAGTAGTCGAATCATTTCATTTGAGGTACAGTACATAATATGCGTAGCGTATAATTTATGGTGGCAGCCATCTTAACTTCTATCATCAGCGCTTGTGAACCTCGCTGTACTAGCGCTACAGCGGAAAACTTAAAGTGAAAATAGCTTAACAGTCTTTTAACAAAGCGGCTTTACTAAGAAACGCGCCCAATGTATACTTTTAAAGATACTTTATAAGTGTACATTAATGCATCTTGTGACAATTTTTTTATTAAAAAGTGTTACAATGTCGCGCGTAGTTCAAAAAATAAGTACATAAAGATCTCAATGTTTTAAGTTTAAGATGTTATGCTGAGCTGCATTTATTACATTTACGGGCCTCTTGCAGTCCGCGGGCTAGACAGCCTTGCCTTACACCTTCGACAATGGGATGCTTTGTCCCATTGTCGAGGGTGTAAGACATTTCACAATTTACTTGTAAAAAAACACCCAAAAATTTAAATAAAAATTTATTGATGTAATTATTTGTCTTTAAGCTTTGAAAATGTAAAATTTTTGGCTGATGTCTATGAGGTAATTTGGTGTTTAGTTTTATTGGTGTACGGCAACGCTATACACCAATAAAACTAAATCAAAGGGGAATCTGCTGAGAGGTGCCTCCGGGAGGTCTTTTATGGGAAAATGGCCCCTATTTAGGTGTTACAAAAGTGAAGGGAATCCGGAAAACTTCGTTGGCCAGGAGCAAACCTACCGAACACTTGTGTTCAGTGGTTTTGTCGTTTTCACTCGGCCACTGGTGGCCTCCGTGGGGACGGGAACCTCATAGAATCGAAGAATATTAATGCCAGATATCATATGGATACGTTGAACTCTTTACGTAACATATATACAAACATATATATTGTGACTTTTATATTGTACAATACAGTATATGGCGTGTCTTAAACATTTAAAACGCTACAGAATTATTTTTTTATTTTTAAAATATTAAATTTCGAATAATGAATAAAGTTTTACTAAAAATAATTGATCAGAAATGCAGTAATTTAAAGCAGAAAATATTTATTTCATTATCATTAACATAATACAATTTTTTTAAAAGAAGCAAAATGTAATTTATTATTTAACTTTTCATTATTTTATTTTTTATTTTTCAAATTAGCATCAGTAATGTCGGGGGTATCTACTGCTACTGATAAAGATAAAGTGAATTTTAATGGTTGAGGTCGAGCAGTATCAATACCACTAGTTCCATTCAGAACTGACGAAGATTTTGTCTTATTAAATATTGATTCAGTATTATTTATACCACTTAAACTGCTTTGGGATACGTTAAATGCGGTTACATTTGCCGGAATTATTGATAGTTTATGCAAATTTAGATTATTGACATCAGTTACATTGCTCATATTTGTCAAATTACTTGAAGACGCGAGAGATTTTGACATTGTTCCATTGAGTATTACTGATGTCATATTCTGTGCAGAATATTCCTTGGTAATATTTGACACCCGTGTAATATTAACTGCTTCGGTTGTTGTGTTAGCTGATGCATTACTCAAAGTACCTTCCTTAGTGGTTTCTGATGCAGAAGGTTCGTAAGGTTCGTCTCTCTTGACTCTACTCGAACTGCTTCGGTAGTAGGTTCCATAGGTTTTGTAAGAGTTGCCAGTAGATTGTGGTGATGATACAATTCTGGTTTTATGCACTGTATATTTTCCATTTCCTCCTTGTGTAAAGGTGTTTTTGCTTGTACCTCCACTTACGGAATGAGAGCTCATGCTTCCACTACTTCCACTGTAATATCCTCCACTTACGGATTGAGGGCTCATACTTTCACTACTTCCACTATAATACCCTCCATTTACGGATTGAGGGCTCATACTTCCACTATTTCCACTGTAAGATCCTCCACTTACGGATTGAGGGCCCATATTTCCACTATTTCCACTGTAATATCCTCCAGTTACAGATTGAGGACTTGTATCACCTGAAACGCTTTTTTGAGTATAATAGGTAACAGTTTTACCATTTTTATTATGTGTAGTGTAGCTATAGCTACCACCATTTCCTCCAGTACTATGAGAGCTATATGAGGTATAGGAACCAGCATTTCCTCCCTTGTTGTGTGTACCATAACTATAAGCACTACCATTTACTCCGCTGTTAAGTGTATTAAAATTATACGCGCCATTTCCACCGTTACTTTTGCTGTAACTATATACTACACCCTTTCCTCCATTATCATATGTGTTTTGGGAATATATTCCTCCACTATTTTCTCTGTTTGTGTAATATCTCGTACCATTTGGAAAATAACCATAATTCACAGATATATTCCAGGCTCTTGAGTGACTTACTGCTGGATATTCAAAACTTTGCGAAGATAAATGGTGAAGTTGTGCTGAAGAATTCCATGCAGATAAACTCATATTGCTGTTATAACCAGAATGACGTTGCGTTACTATTGTTCCATTAGGATACTTGTAAGTGTAAGTAAAATTAGCGCGCCACATTCCTGAATTTCCAGCAGGATGTTGATATTGCCAGGATTGATCATTCAATTTTCTATAAAGGCTGAGGTTAAAACGATTATACTCGCCAGAACCATATTTTCCATAATCTTCAGGCGAATAGGAACCAGTTACCCATGATCTATTATACATTCCCATATTTCTTTCGTTTGGATACTGATAAGTCATTGTGTAATTCCAACGTTTATGAGGAGATTCAGATTGATAGCCTCCGTATCGAGTATACGTCCTGTTTGTTACATAATACCCATTGATTCCATGATTTTGACTATTCTCATTATTTGTGGAACCATTCTTATACCATGAATAACTCCAAGCTCCTTGGCCTTGGGGATAATAAGATTCATTTTTTGTTTGCCCGTTTGGTGTTATGGTATAACGTAAAAATCCAGAATTTCCACTGTTTCCTGTATTAGATTCATAATTAAATCTTTGATTTTCATTATGACTTTCAGAATATGGCGCAGTTCCGTTTTTGTGATAAGAATAATAATATGAAGAATAACTACTTGAATTTTCATTGTAAGAAACCACAGAACCATTTCTAAAAGGAAAAAATAAATCTACAGGATGTCCGTTTCCTGTAGGATTTGTTCCATTGATAACAAAGGAATATGTTGCATTCCATTTTCCATGTTGATATTGAGGATAAGTATTGTTATATTGATAATAATATCTGTAAACTGAACCACTTTGATATCCATTAGATTCATTTTGGGAAGGATATTGATATTGATATGATCCGCTTGGTTGAGTTATATTATAATAATATTTAACTCCATTTACCATATAATAAGTTGTATTCCAAGTTTTATGATATCGCATACCGGTAGGATAGCTGCTGTTATATTGATAAGAATATATCGAACCTTCAGGAAAATCTCTATATGATACAACTGAACCGTTTTCGTAAGGATAATAATAATGAAATTGATATCCGGGTTGACTTATATTGTAACTATATTGATATTGATGAGGTACAGTTCCGTTATAAGTTGTATACCACCTGCTATATTGCGATCCTGCTGGAAGTGTAGTATTATAATGATACATATACTGATAAGTAAATGCTTGACCTTCTGGAAGATCTCTGAAGGAAACAATTGATCCATTTTGATACGGATAAAAGAAGTTCATATTACTTTCTCCTGAGTGGCTCCAATTATATTGATATTGAGGAACAGTTCCATTCATCATGTAGTTGTAAGTTGCATTCCATTTATACTGAGATTGCAATGGGCTATAGGTGTGTTGGCGATAATGATAATAACTAAAACCCATATTTTCTGAATTGTCCCTGAATGACACCATCGAACCATTCTGATACGGAAAATATTCAAAATATCCTTCTGGACGACTACTGAAATTGTATGTTTCCGTAGGCAGAGTTATGTTGACTGTATAACGATAGGTTTTGTTGTAAGTGTTATATTGATTTCCATTCCAATATTCTTCATTTGGATAGTATGGTACTCTTGTACCATTACTAGTGTAATAATAAGTTCTATTCCAAATGGTAGAGCGTGATTGATTTTCAGGGAAAGAGTTATTATATTGATAATTCTGATATCCTTGTGGATATTGAATGTAAGAAATATGCGATTCATTTTCATACGGATAATATTCCATTCCAAGTCTATAATTATACTGATACCACTGATATTGATACTGTGGTATTGAACCATTTATAGTATAATAATATGTCCTGTTATATCCTTGTGGTTGATTATTATAATATAGATTCCATTGATTTTGGGGAATTGAACTGTTTAAGGTATAATAATAACTCATATTGTAACCCTGAGGGTATCGACCATTTTGATATTGGTACCATTGAGAATGTGGTACTGAACCATTCAATGTATAATAATAGCTCATATTGTAACCCTGAGGGTATCGACCATTTTGATATTGGTACCATTGAGAATGTGGTACTGAACCATTCAATGTATAATAATAGCTCATATTGTAACCCTGAGGATATCGACCATTTTGATATTGATACCAGATATATTGATTTTGAGGCATTGATCCATTCATAGTATAATAAGAAGTTCGGTTATAACCTGGAATAGACTTGCCACTTTGATTATAAAATTGAGAATATCTATACCAATAATGCTGATCTTGAGGATTCATGTATTGTCCACTTTCATTTTGATGATTATAGAAGTACGACATATTCATCCAATTATTGTTAGAATTTGGACCATGCGGATACTGACCATTCATATTATTGTTCCATATAGTTTGATTATATTGCCCTGCTGGAAAAGAATGATTTCTGTACTGCAAATAATAATAATAATTTTGCTGATATTCAGGATATCTTGAAGATAAATCTTGCATAGAATAATTCCATTTAGAAATGTCTTGTCGCACGCCTGTCTGATCAGTATAATTCCAATTAAAATTCGGATAATACTGATCTTGCTGGTACTGAAGTTTATTATAATTTTCCTGACCAGATTGTCCTGGATACGAGAGATTAGGATATTGAGTAAATTTTTCCGGATTTTCTTTAAATTTGCTTTGTCCCCAATTCTCTCGGTTAACAAGCTCATTTGAATTGATTTGTTCTATTTCTTCATTCAAGTTTCCCTTATTTCTATTTGGCATAGGGTTCAATTCTTGCTCTTTCTCCCACTCACTAATTGTCTCTTGTAAGTTTGTTGGTTCACTCGAAGTTCCTTGTTCTGTCTGTCCCCATATGTTCTGTGTTGATTTCTCTTCTTGTTCTTCCTTCAATTCCTCAAGTATTTCTTGTATGTTTGTTGGTTCACTCGAAGTTTCTTGTTCTGGCGTTCCCCATATGTTCTGTGTATAGGAACCAGCATTTCCTCCCTTGTTGTGTGTACCATAACTATAAGCACTACCATTTACTCCGCTGTTAAGTGTATTAAAATTATACGCGCCATTTCCACCGTTACTTTTGCTGTAACTATATACTACACCCTTTCCTCCATTATCATATGTGTTTTGGGAATATATTCCTCCACTATTTTCTCTGTTTGTGTAATATCTCGTACCATTTGGAAAATAACCATAATTCACAGATATATTCCAGGCTCTTGAGTGACTTACTGCTGGATATTCAAAACTTTGCGAAGATAAATGGTGAAGTTGTGCTGAAGAATTCCATGCAGATAAACTCATATTGCTGTTATAACCAGAATGACGTTGCGTTACTATTGTTCCATTAGGATACTTGTAAGTGTAAGTAAAATTAGCGCGCCACATTCCTGAATTTCCAGCAGGATGTTGATATTGCCAGGATTGATCATTCAATTTTCTATAAAGGCTGAGGTTAAAACGATTATACTCGCCAGAACCATATTTTCCATAATCTTCAGGCGAATAGGAACCAGTTACCCATGATCTATTATACATTCCCATATTTCTTTCGTTTGGATACTGATAAGTCATTGTGTAATTCCAACGTTTATGAGGAGATTCAGATTGATAGCCTCCGTATCGAGTATACGTCCTGTTTGTTACATAATACCCATTGATTCCATGATTTTGACTATTCTCATTATTTGTGGAACCATTCTTATACCATGAATAACTCCAAGCTCCTTGGCCTTGGGGATAATAAGATTCATTTTTTGTTTGCCCGTTTGGTGTTATGGTATAACGTAAAAATCCAGAATTTCCACTGTTTCCTGTATTAGATTCATAATTAAATCTTTGATTTTCATTATGACTTTCAGAATATGGCGCAGTTCCGTTTTTGTGATAAGAATAATAATATGAAGAATAACTACTTGAATTTTCATTGTAAGAAACCACAGAACCATTTCTAAAAGGAAAAAATAAATCTACAGGATGTCCGTTTCCTGTAGGATTTGTTCCATTGATAACAAAGGAATATGTTGCATTCCATTTTCCATGTTGATATTGAGGATAAGTATTGTTATATTGATAATAATATCTGTAAACTGAACCACTTTGATATCCATTAGATTCATTTTGGGAAGGATATTGATATTGATATGATCCGCTTGGTTGAGTTATATTATAATAATATTTAACTCCATTTACCATATAATAAGTTGTATTCCAAGTTTTATGATATCGCATACCGGTAGGATAGCTGCTGTTATATTGATAAGAATATATCGAACCTTCAGGAAAATCTCTATATGATACAACTGAACCGTTTTCGTAAGGATAATAATAATGAAATTGATATCCGGGTTGACTTATATTGTAACTATATTGATATTGATGAGGTACAGTTCCGTTATAAGTTGTATACCACCTGCTATATTGCGATCCTGCTGGAAGTGTAGTATTATAATGATACATATACTGATAAGTAAATGCTTGACCTTCTGGAAGATCTCTGAAGGAAACAATTGATCCATTTTGATACGGATAAAAGAAGTTCATATTACTTTCTCCTGAGTGGCTCCAATTATATTGATATTGAGGAACAGTTCCATTCATCATGTAGTAGTAAGTTGCATTCCATTTATACTGAGATTGCAATGGGCTATAGGTGTGTTGGCGATAATGATAATAACTAAAACCCATATTTTCTGAATTGTCCCTGAATGACACCATCGAACCATTCTGATACGGAAAATATTCAAAATATCCTTCTGGACGACTACTGAAATTGTATGTTTCCGTAGGCAGAGTTATGTTGACTGTATAACGATAGGTTTTGTTGTAAGTGTTATATTGATTTCCATTCCAATATTCTTCATTTGGATAGTATGGTACTCTTGTACCATTACTAGTGTAATAATAAGTTCTATTCCAAATGGTAGAGCGTGATTGATTTTCAGGGAAAGAGTTATTATATTGATAATTCTGATATCCTTGTGGATATTGAATGTAAGAAATATGCGATTCATTTTCATACGGATAATATTCCATTCCAAGTCTATAATTATACTGATACCACTGATATTGATACTGTGGTATTGAACCATTTATAGTATAATAATATGTCCTGTTATATCCTTGTGGTTGATTATTATAATATAGATTCCATTGATTTTGGGGAATTGAACTGTTTAAGGTATAATAATAACTCATATTGTAACCCTGAGGGTATCGACCATTTTGATATTGGTACCATTGAGAATGTGGTACTGAACCATTCAATGTATAATAATAACTCATATTGTAACCCTGAGGGTATCGACCATTTTGATATTGGTACCATTGAGAATGTGGTACTGAACCATTCAATGTATAATAATAACTCATATTGTAACCCTGAGGGTATCGACCATTTTGATATTGGTACCATTGAGAATGTGGTACTGAACCATTCAATGTATAATAATAACTCATATTGTAACCCTGAGGGTATCGACCATTTTGATATTGGTACCATTGAGAATGTGGTACTGAACCATTCAATGTATAATAATAGCTCATATTGTAACCCTGAGGGTATCGACCATTTTGATATTGGTACCATTGAGAATGTGGTACTGAACCATTCAATGTATAATAATAGCTCATATTGTAACCCTGAGGGTATCGACCATTTTGATATTGGTACCATTGAGAATGTGGTACTGAACCATTCAATGTATAATAATAGCTCATATTGTAACCCTGAGGGTATCGACCATTTTGATATTGGTACCATTGAGAATGTGGTACTGAACCATTCAATGTATAATAATAGCTCATATTGTAACCCTGAGGGTATCGACCATTTTGATATTGGTACCATTGAGAATGTGGTACTGAACCATTCAATGTATAATAATAGCTCATATTGTAACCCTGAGGGTATCGACCATTTTGATATTGGTACCATTGAGAATGTGGTACTGAACCATTCAATGTATAATAATAGCTCATATTGTAACCCTGAGGGTATCGACCATTTTGATATTGGTACCATTGAGAATGTGGTACTGAACCATTCAATGTATAATAATAGCTCATATTGTAACCCTGAGGGTATCGACCATTTTGATATTGGTACCATTGAGAATGTGGTACTGAACCATTCAATGTATAATAATAGCTCATATTGTAACCCTGAGGGTATCGACCATTTTGATATTGGTACCATTGAGAATGTGGTACTGAACCATTCAATGTATAATAATAGCTCATATTGTAACCCTGAGGGTATCGACCATTTTGATATTGGTACCATTGAGAATGTGGTACTGAACCATTCAATGTATAATAATAGCTCATATTGTAACCCTGAGGGTATCGACCATTTTGATATTGGTACCATTGAGAATGTGGTACTGAACCATTCAATGTATAATAATAGCTCATATTGTAACCCTGAGGGTATCGACCATTTTGATATTGGTACCATTGAGAATGTGGTACTGAACCATTCAATGTATAATAATAGCTCATATTGTAACCCTGAGGGTATCGACCATTTTGATATTGGTACCATTGAGAATGTGGTACTGAACCATTCAATGTATAATAATAGCTCATATTGTAACCCTGAGGGTATCGACCATTTTGATATTGGTACCATTGAGAATGTGGTACTGAACCATTCAATGTATAATAATAGCTCATATTGTAACCCTGAGGGTATCGACCATTTTGATATTGGTACCATTGAGAATGTGGTACTGAACCATTCAATGTATAATAATAGCTCATATTGTAACCCTGAGGGTATCGACCATTTTGATATTGGTACCATTGAGAATGTGGTACTGAACCATTCAATGTATAATAATAGCTCATATTGTAACCCTGAGGGTATCGACCATTTTGATATTGGTACCATTGAGAATGTGGTACTGAACCATTCAATGTATAATAATAGCTCATATTGTAACCCTGAGGGTATCGACCATTTTGATATTGGTACCATTGAGAATGTGGTACTGAACCATTCAATGTATAATAATAGCTCATATTGTAACCCTGAGGGTATCGACCATTTTGATATTGGTACCATTGAGAATGTGGTACTGAACCATTCAATGTATAATAATAGCTCATATTGTAACCCTGAGGGTATCGACCATTTTGATATTGGTACCATTGAGAATGTGGTACTGAACCATTCAATGTATAATAATAGCTCATATTGTAACCCTGAGGGTATCGACCATTTTGATATTGGTACCATTGAGAATGTGGTACTGAACCATTCAATGTATAATAATAGCTCATATTGTAACCCTGAGGGTATCGACCATTTTGATATTGGTACCATTGAGAATGTGGTACTGAACCATTCAATGTATAATAATAGCTCATATTGTAACCCTGAGGGTATCGACCATTTTGATATTGGTACCATTGAGAATGTGGTACTGAACCATTCAATGTATAATAATAGCTCATATTGTAACCCTGAGGGTATCGACCATTTTGATATTGGTACCATTGAGAATGTGGTACTGAACCATTCAATGTATAATAATAGCTCATATTGTAACCCTGAGGGTATCGACCATTTTGATATTGGTACCATTGAGAATGTGGTACTGAACCATTCAATGTATAATAATAGCTCATATTGTAACCCTGAGGGTATCGACCATTTTGATATTGGTACCATTGAGAATGTGGTACTGAACCATTCAATGTATAATAATAGCTCATATTGTAACCCTGAGGGTATCGACCATTTTGATATTGGTACCATTGAGAATGTGGTACTGAACCATTCAATGTATAATAATAGCTCATATTGTAACCCTGAGGGTATCGACCATTTTGATATTGGTACCATTGAGAATGTGGTACTGAACCATTCAATGTATAATAATAGCTCATATTGTAACCCTGAGGGTATCGACCATTTTGATATTGGTACCATTGAGAATGTGGTACTGAACCATTCAATGTATAATAATAGCTCATATTGTAACCCTGAGGGTATCGACCATTTTGATATTGGTACCATTGAGAATGTGGTACTGAACCATTCAATGTATAATAATAGCTCATATTGTAACCCTGAGGGTATCGACCATTTTGATATTGGTACCATTGAGAATGTGGTACTGAACCATTCAATGTATAATAATAGCTCATATTGTAACCCTGAGGGTATCGACCATTTTGATATTGGTACCATTGAGAATGTGGTACTGAACCATTCAATGTATAATAATAGCTCATATTGTAACCCTGAGGGTATCGACCATTTTGATATTGGTACCATTGAGAATGTGGTACTGAACCATTCAATGTATAATAATAGCTCATATTGTAACCCTGAGGGTATCGACCATTTTGATATTGGTACCATTGAGAATGTGGTACTGAACCATTCAATGTATAATAATAGCTCATATTGTAACCCTGAGGGTATCGACCATTTTGATATTGGTACCATTGAGAATGTGGTACTGAACCATTCAATGTATAATAATAGCTCATATTGTAACCCTGAGGGTATCGACCNTATAGTTTAGCATTAAGATTCATAGGAGTGGTGAACGGTTTCTAGCAATGTAAACAAATGACCAATTTTCTCTGTTTAGAAGGTAGTTTTGATTATTTTTCTCCTAGGATGCTTTCTGTTTGGGCCGAATCGGACTAATGTAGTGTTTGACTCAGATCGGCCGAACTAATTTAACTTCGGATACGGGTAGGGCCGGGTAAAATGATACAGGCCTACACACAGTGCCGTAACTAGGCAGGTGCAACAGATGCACCCGCACAGGGCCCATTTGGAAGAGGGTCCCAAAATGCACGTGTTTGTTTTATTATTTTCCCAAACCTAATTAATTAAGGGGCCTAAATGCAAGTTCTTGCACAGGGCACAGGAATGGCTAGTTACGACACTGCCTACACTTATACCTATATTATATCTAAAAATTGAAATTTACCTTACTTAAAAAAAAATAAATGAATTTTTTAAAATTAAACTTAACCAAACGGTACATTATGTACATATTTAGAAAAAACGGCCCAAACTGTATACGGCCCATGTGGAATTTTCCACATTATCCACATGGCCAGTCCGCCCCTGGAAACAGCAGCATGTTATGGCCTATGTATATCTAAAGTCTATTGTGTTCATAATGGATGATACCCGTTCACAACGGGATAGGTTAGTGTGAGCATGGAATAGAAAACTGACTGTAAAATATCAGGATATGATTGATCCGTACTGAATAGAAGATCAACCTAAGTAAAAATGTTTAAAAACTAATCTAAATAATAATAAACTCTCGTTAATATTAATGTTACAGCATAACTACAGTGTAAGACATATAATACAAACTTAACTTTTTATTTTTATATTTGATTAGTTAACTAATGACCAATTACAAAACATAAGTGCTTTCACTCCTTAATTGTTAAAAGACCTTTACAGCCTTAAGTGTTCTAATAAAACTATTACTATATTAAAATAACATAAGTTAACTAAAAGAAGTTTTAATTCATCTTCAACTGCAGCTTGCTATTTAAATTTTAATTACAACTCGAAATATGTTCAGATCTGCGAAATGGCTGAATGATAAGGATCAGCCCATCTACTTGGGGATCAGGATTCAAATCTACCACAACCGCCATAATTTATCGTGAATAGTATGATTCAGAGCTTCGTTCCCTATTTCTAATTCATGGGGTCTTGACGAGGCTAACCCTTATAGACTGGCCAGCCCTATTTAGGGTCAGCAGGGTTAAACCTATCAAAATCTCAGTAATAGGCATATTGTAGCTGTTATCTAGTTGATTCCTCACAAATGGTATGCTAGGTAAAGTCTTCCATATCGTTCAATCTATCCGCACCAAATTTGGGATGAATATTCTTCGACAAACTAAAAAATACAGTATAGGGTCCCCATCACCAATCACCTCTAAAACACACCTCCACTTAAACCCGAGCAATTGTGTTTTGCAGTTTCATTATTGTAAATACTCAAGTTAATAAATGTATATTTCAGTTACTAAGACCCTCTCCTAACCCAACCTCATCAATTTTTCATCCACAAAATTCAGAGTAACGCCAGGAACACGCAACTAGTTTACAATGAAATCAATTTTACTTACTTTGGAATATTCCATTGATTAGCCGAGCATCAATTAAACACCAATTTGTAATAATGAAAAGAGTTAGAAGAAAACCCTTTTCCTTCGAATCCATTTCTGAAATTATAAATATTTAAACTATTAGTACATTAAAATTAATTATTTTTGAATATAAAGATCTGTTTTACAACACTGCTAAAAGAGTAAAATAGTAACAGAAGAACATAGTCTAATATTACATAAGATACTTTACAGTATAGACCAGGGGTGGCCAACAGTTTTTGCCCCCGGACCAAATTGGAAAGAAACTTTTTTCACAGGCTGAGCCAGAGGCTGCCCTAGGAAGATTTTGAGGTGGTGCGAGACCTCATTGTGGTGTCACCCCGTAGAGACTAAATTGTACATAGGGATTACAGAAGATACATTTTTCACATTATCATACATTATCAACATTCTATGCTGTGCGTTAACTCTCAATGCACAGTGAGTTGTTGACCTTTTTTTTCTCTAGGCGTCAGAATTTTTCGTCGAGGTATTCGGACTTAACTAGCTATTATTGAAAGATCGCGGGCTGCATAAATTCATTAGATGGGCCTTATGTTGACCATGCCCTTAAAAGTTTTAATAAATAACAATAATGTTAATAATATTATATAGTTCAACTATTTCTTTAAAAATTCTTACGATAAAAATCAATGATTTGAATATATTTTACCATTTTTATACTATAAATTAATACTACTCTGTCCAATACTGAGCCTGAACATTGACAGCAAACACCAGTATATATTATTAATTAACAAATAAACAGAATTTTTCAACACTACGGAACTCAGCTTTTACTGTTTTCAATTATTGATAGTGAGTAGAGCTTTTAAAACGTTATATTTACAGTTTATAAATATTTTAATAACATTAGTTTTATATAGCTTATACAATGGTTTAAGGCTAGCTTTGGTCACATTCGTTCCTAAAACATAACTTAAATAATAGTATATTACAGATGATGGATTGAAGATTCGTATAAAAATTTTACATCTTTATCACCCTATATTAATATTTACATGTAAAAATTCTAGCATTTATCACTAAAAATATCGTTGTATAATTAAAATATTAAAAAAAATGAATACAGATAAATAATCCAATTTTAAGTGCACATATTTATTATTTATTATAAATAATCTCTATCATAAATTGGATAATATAAAAATAAATTGTATTTTTATTTATCATTTATTTTAAATTCGGTAAGAATAGTAAATTAGTTAATAACGAAGCTTAAATGACGTTTAAAAATAGTATAAAAATTCTGAATATTTATTTATATCCGTAATAGAAAATAAGACACTTTTATGTTTAAATATTAATTTCTTTTAAAATGTCAAGCATTTTAAACGGTAATAGAAACTTTTCTAGAAAACTCATCAATTTCTGAAACGAACATAATTTATAACAATTAAATTACAATAGAAATATTCCAGAATACTAGAAAAGTTGTTGATTTCTGAAATAGAAACGAAGCTCAGAAATTGAACTTTATTTCTATTTCAGAAATGAACAACTTTTGAACAAATTGAACAGAAATATTCTAGAAAATTTGCCAATTTCTGAAATAGATAAATAATCTGTAACGTTTAAATTGTAATAGAAATTTTCTAGAAAATACGTTCCTGAAACAGAAAGATCATATCTTACATAACTACTACAACAATATTCTAGAGAAAAAAGATATATTTAAATTCCAATGAACTTCATATAAATAAAATAAATTAATTAAATCTTTCTAGAATAAGTTAAGATAGGTCTATAAGTAATTTTAGAATAATTTGAACTTATACTTTATTCTGTAATCAAATTTAATTGTTTATTTGTTTAAAGAACTGCAATAACAAAAATCGACAAAATGCCAGGTTGCAATTTTTAATTTATCTAATTTAAAATATATGTTGTCGATTTTAATAATGACCTGTCCCTGTACATCATAACATTAAAAAATATATTATATATACAATAAAACCTTTGAATAACGGCCACTGACAGGGACATAAAACGTGGCCTTTGTTTGAAGTGTCCGTTGTTTGGAGGTTCGGCTGTTTTTCTTAAAGTATAAAAACTAATCTTAAAAATTGATTTTGTAATAAATTTAAAATTCTTATACAAAAATTTGAATCTAAGTTTTATTTTTAATTCTAGAATAAAACAAACTAAAACTAGATTAAAAATTATAGAATTTTTTATTCTAGAAATAAAGTAATGAAAATTTTAAAATATAGAAAGTAAAATCTGTAAAAATTTATTTTGTATTTAAAATATTTTACAATCAATTTCATTATAAATTAGTAAACGTATAGAATATATGAATAGTACGGTTCTATACAGATTACAGTATAAGTACTCACCTGAACTGGAAACTGTCGATGCTGCAAGGGATGCTTCTTTATATAACCCAATAATTAAGCAATCTGCAATAATTATACAGAAAATTAATATATATTCTGGCCTTTTAAAAGCAGGTGTGAAATTATATAACAACTTTAAAATAAAATTTATTTCAAGGGCATTAATTTAATTCTAGTATTTAGACTATAATCTACGGGAGTAATTTAAAAGTATGGATTATAATTAATCATAATTTATTTTTAGTTTCTTCATTTATCACGTGGTAATATTTAAGTAATTACCGAGCCCTATCACAAAAGGTCTGTAGAAAGATATTTGGGTAGGGCCTCGCATTTACAAGGGCCTCAAGAACTTTTGCTACAAAATATTCATTCCGTTGTGTGAATTATAAAATTCTCTTTATCGAATTTTATTATTTAAAAGTACTGTATAATAAACATTTTAAGGCTATTTTTGTTTATCATTTAATATCCAGAAGGCTTCAAGCTGTCAGGGCCTCTCTGAACTCTGAGAAACATAAAGAGAAGAGAGAGGTGAGAAAAGAAGAGGGGAGAGAGAAAGAAGAAGAGAAAAAAGGAGAGAGAGAAGATAGGGGAGGAGAGGGGAAGAGAGTAGGAGAGTAGGATAAGAGAGAGGAAGAGAGTAGAGAGAGAGGGGAAGTGAGAATCGAGAGGAAGAGAAGAAAGAGAGAGAAAGGAGAGAGAGAGAGAGAAAGAGAGAAAAAGAAAGGGAGAAAGGGGGAAATGAGGGAGAGAGGGGAGAGAATTAACTTAGCACTGCAGGTCTAAAAAAAGTAAGCGGCCAGGCCTTTTCTCGATCTATAAGTAACCTTGGAAATAGCAAAAAAATTCTAATTGTAAAAAAACAATTTCTGAAAGTTTTTTTTTATAAACAAAAACTAATCTTTAAACATATATTAAAGAAATTAAAATATTTTCTAAGAAGTTTTTTCTTGTAAATTGTTGAGAAAATATTCTAGAAAAACTTAAGTTTCTGGATTTTTTTTTTAATTTTTGAGATTAAAAGTTGTTTAAATATTTCATTTAATAAAACTGAAAACGAATCTTATACTTCACTTAATGTAACATTTAAAAATAATTAATTTTTATTTATAAAAGTTTTTTAAATATCTTTATATTATTGTCTGTAAAATAGAAGAATAAACTAAATTGTTCGATAACAATGTAAGTGATTTCTTTATTTTATGATAATTCTTACTTGAAGGCTTTATTACTTACTTTTTAAGACTTCAAAGTATTATATAACATTAAATATAAGACGATGAAATATCGAATATGCATTATAAATTATAGGAAATAATTTATCTCTAATTATATTATTAAATAGAAATTTTTATAAGTCATTATACCTTTTTACTGCCCGTATTTTGTTTACTTTCTACAGAAGGTGTAGAAAGTATAGAAAGTTTAGAGGATTAAGAAAGCAAAAAGATATAGAAAGTATAAAGGGTGTAGAAAGGCAAAAACAGAAAGGTATAGAAAGAATAGAAGGTATAGAGAATAAAGCAAAAGAGCAGAGAGAATAGAGAAAGGAATAAATATATAAGAAGAATACAGGGTGAAGGAATAGAAAAAAATAGAAAGCAGAGAAAGGAATAAAGGCACAGAAAGAATAGGGAGTCAAAAGCAAGAAGGTAAAAAGGTATATCTATAACTGTATGAGAGTATAGAGAATATAGATAGCATAGAAGATAAAACGGTATGGATATAAAGATATTAAAAGTATAAAAAAGGTAAAAGTTTTTTGAGACTTTACAGAGATATAGGCACACTGACATAACTACTATTAAGCGCAGTTACGCGGCGCTTAAGGGTATAAAGGCTCGTGATATAAAGGATCTAGACCAGGCTCTGGGCACTTTTTACAAAATAGTATAAATATAAGTTTTTAATTGCATAAGAAAAATAATATATTTTTGTATTTGTTCACATTATAATTTTGTTTAAATTACGAATGTAGATTGGCTAGGGTCTGGGTATTGTAGGGCCCTTTATCATATTTTTTCTGAATGGAATAAAATTTATAGTTAGAGTATTTAAAGTATAGAAAACCATAAAGTAAATTTTAAATACTAAGTTTAACAATTTTTAAAAAAATCTAATTTAGTATTTAAAAATTTCCAAAGAACAATAAAAAGATTTTACAAGATTTGTAATTTGAATGTTTAAAATGCGTTAAATAAATATTTTATTAATTCAATCTCAGAAAGCGAAAAGAAACTTTTTTTTTTTTAGGCTAAAAGTATACAAATTAAATTGTCATTTAAATAAAAGTATCATTAACAGATGTTTCGACGTCATTAGAAAAATAATTAAAAGATTTAATTTATTTTAATTCGTATTAAAACGCCGTTTTACTACATTTAAATTTGTTTATACAAATGATGAAAATAAATTATAATTAACAAGGTTTTAAAAAGTAACATTTTATTCTCTAGGGTGAGAGATATTTTCGATGATAGGGAAGTAATTTTAAGAGATAGAGGGGACTATTTTTGGAGGTAAAGAGGAATTTTTACAGAAGGTAGGAAGTTTTTAGGGAATAGAAAAAGTATCCTCTTTAGGGGTAGATAAGTATTTTTAAAGGTTAGAAGAGTATTTTCTTTAGGGTGTTTTGTTTAGTAGGTACTTAGAATTATATTTTATTCTTTCGCTTATTATCATCATGAATATTGAGCATGGTAAACGATAGACAAGTTATTTGTTTATTTATAAGTCATTATCCATTATTATTAGATAGTGTTTGATTTAAACATGTCTTTTATTTACTTCAGTAAAACTTGATCTTGGGCAAAGCAGTAATATTAAATAATAAATACCTCGTACGACGTTGTAACATAAGGAATAAACAGAAATCATTTTATTTCTTCTACAAGAAAGAAAAGGAAAGTATTTTCTATATTTTATGCAATTTTTTAGGCTACAAGGTCAAAATAATTGTCTATAAACACATATTTCTAGATAATTAATTTAATATTATAAGTTAACATGTCTTAAAATGTTTATTTTAAAAGAAAAAAATAATAATAGAGTTATTTATATTTACTGACATTTTAATATTCTCTACCCCCAAGGGAGGAGAATGCCAAGATAATGTTAAAGTTGTACATATTGTACCTTGTTTATGTACAAAATGTGCATCACGTGAAATTGTTTATGCTGAGGTGTGAAGTAAAATAATTTTTATTTAATGTTTTAAAGCATAAATTAGAATTTTTAAGGGTTAAAACAGTGATTTTTCACTGCAATTTTGTAATACTGAATTACTTTGGTGGGAAATGTGTGTAGACCGAGAAATATTATTTATATTCTAACATTAATATTAATTTTTATAAGATTTGTCGCCGCCATTTCGAGCTGATAAGGTGAGTTAACATTATTAAATGGAAGAAAATACACGTGAGAAATGAACACATGATAGAGGAGTGTGCTTCAAAGGTAAGTAAATTGGTTCGGCCATGTTGAGAAAATAAAAGGAGAAGAACTGTTGAAGAGAGTATACATGGAAAGGTAGTAGGGGAAGTTTTAGTTGGAACAAGTTATCTGAAAAAATGTAAGGTGTTGAGTGAGAAAGAAAATGCGAGGAAGTGTGCTAGAAGAGGCATGAGTGTGTCTGAAGGAAAGAAGGTGTGTCTGGACAGGGTGGTGTGGAGAAAGTTGCCGAATTTTTAGACTCCTTTAGACTGTTGCTCACCCTTTCTGGATTATGAGCGTGAGAATAATGTCTGTGAAGAAAATACAGACCGAATTTGCACTTGCTAAGCTCTAATATATACAAGAAGTCCTTCGAGTCAAATAATAAATTTACACACAAAGTCACTCGTAGCACGAAGCCCTAAGCAGTTTAGTTTGTGTTTTCTATAAATGAATTCTACATAAAATATGTATCATGTAAAACTGTTTATGTTGAGAATTAAATTAAAACAGATTTTGTTTCATTTCGGAACATAAATTAGAATCTTGTAAAGTTAAAAATGTCTGTAACGAAGCGATCCGACAATGCCATTTTATAATATTCAACAAAATGATGTAATTAGGTGTAATTATTTTTAAAAAGCTGGCAACCATGTTGCTCGACTTTCCCCGCAACAATGTTCAAAACTGCATATGGCGCCATCTATTTTATTATATTTTTTAAAAATTTTTTATATAACTTAATTATTATAAAATAGCAAAAAGCTTAATTTTGATGGTAAGGATGAGTTTTAAAAAATTTTAAATACTAATAACGAGTAAAAATCTTAAGTCCGACAACTTTCGAGATAGAGGGTATTACCTGTCGTATCTCCCCACCCCTTCAATCTTTAACCACCAAAATTTAACAGCATCGATGTTCCTAATATACAAATCTCCCTGCAAAATTTTATAAATTTTCGACAAAAGGCACGGGAGTTATTAAGCTTTGAAGTAGGCGAACAAAATCGCGCCCTCACACATCCACATACAAAAAAAAACCCGCCAATTTTTTCTACATTTCTCGATGTTTCAAGGTTTCCTGAGTCGAAAAATGTAAAAATCTGAGTGGGGTTAGTTTTGACCGATGGCCACACTTTCTCTGTTATATAACAGCCAGAAAAGTAAACAAAAATTATAATTCCTAGAGGATAAAACAAATTTAACATCGAGGAACAAATATTTGTTATAAAGTAAACTGTGATGTAAGCTGTCGGACAATGTAAGAAAAACAAAATATTCACTTAAACAATTGATATATATATGCTGTTCCTGAAGGAGAATATTTAAAATTTAGAAAATAGTTTCGATTATCACTAATTTATCTGATTTACATTTTATCGGCCCACCAGTCGCCAAGTGGTTCCGTTCCCTGAACACTGGGAGTTTGGTCGTAAGTTTGCGCTTTGCCCGGACGGGTTGGCCACGTAGAGTTTTCCGGGTTTTCTCCACGTCTGTAACGCATGAATAAGGGCAAGTTACTCTTAAAAAGACCTTCCGGAAAGCATCCTCCCTAGGCAGATTGCACAAGTGTTGCGTTACCATAACCTAACGAAACAAACATTTTATCCATACAACTTGCATATAAAATATAGTAGACCATACATGAAATAAAGGAGTGAAGTGATGGGATAAGGCCCATCACTCCATTCCATCACCTGGTGAATAAAATCTGGAAAATTCACGTAACCAGGCACCATGTAGTATATAATCCTTGACCAGGCACAAACCCGAGATCAGTCGGGTCGTGGGTTAGCTCCTGTATATACGCTTTTACCCACTCAGTCGGTAATTAGCTATAAAATAAATCATTGAATAAAAATTATAATGGGTATTTATTAAATAAATAAGCCTATTTAAAAGACGTTTTTGAATTATAAAAAGTGGCGTCTGTCTGTCACGCTCTATAAAAAGTCATAATTAAATTATACAACAACATGCTCAGGGGACTGAAATCGAATCCGGGGAGTAACTCCTTAGGGATTTTTTCGGGGTGGTCTGACCCATGTTGGCCATGTCTTTTTTTTTGTTTTTTTAACTCTTTCCGCCCTGTGGGCACTAAGAGGCCCTCTTTTTGCAAGCCCATTATGGGTTCGGCCAGGCCCATAATGGGGCTGGCGGGTGGTGAGGGACGGGGCCCGACATATCCGAACGGACCACCCCCTGAAAATTCCTGGGGATTTTTCGACCCGTTCGGATTTGAATCCGGGTCCCCCAGAGCGGTGGGCTGCCACCTTGACCTCTCGGCCATCCTGCCGCTGGCCCTGTCCTCAACACCCAGCCAAACTCACTTTGGATATGATTATAAAGATCCTTTTAACCACTCGACCGCTAGTGGCATGCATAGTGATAAAACATTGAACATTGAATATATATATTTCGTTTAATATCTCAGGATTGGGTAATGATTGAAAAACGTAATTTGGTATAGTAGCTTGCGTATAACGGGCGTCAATGATATTAAATTTTGGTGGTCAAAGGTCGAAGGATTGGGAAGATAGAGGGGGTCACGTGTCGCGTCTGGAGTGGGGTCGGGACTTATCGAAGGTTTTTCTCGTTAGTAGCATTTATAATTTGGTATAAAACTCATCACTATCCTCAAAATTAAGTTTTTTTTTGCCATTTTATAATAATTAATAATATAAAAAGATTTTAATTAAAAAATCTCGTAATAGATGGAGTAACAAATTTATTAATTATGATTAATAATATAAAAGTNAATTAAAACAGATTTTGTTTCATTTCGGAACATAAATTAGAATCTTGTAAAGTTAAAAATGTCTGTAACGAAGCGATCCGACAATGCCATTTTATAATAATTAATAATATAAAAAGATTTTAATTAAAAAATCTCGTA
This sequence comes from Centruroides sculpturatus, assembly GCF_000671375.1. Lineage (NCBI taxonomy): Eukaryota > Metazoa > Arthropoda > Arachnida > Scorpiones > Buthidae > Centruroides > Centruroides sculpturatus. The sequence continues at coordinate 646,751 of NW_019384326.1, forward strand.
ATAGATGGAGTAACAAATTTATTAATTATGATTAATAATATAAAAGTTATTTTTTAAATGGAATCTTATAACAGCCGGGAAAGTTACGCAACTCGTTGCTAGATTTTTTTTTAATTTTAATTTTTAAATACCATAATTTATTTATCGCGTATTAAAGATAAATTTAAAAGAAAAAAAAGTAAATTGAAGTCCTGTAGTACAATAAACAGTAAGTTGAACTTGTAATTCAAAGATCCCGGATTTGAATCCCGGTAGAGATGATTCTACTTCCTCTAAGACAGTGGTTCCCAATTAGTTTTTCCTGCGTACCACTTCAAGAAAGAGCTCAAACTCGCGTACCCCTTATAGCAGAAATTCATATTAATCCATACTAATATTATAAATTCGAAGGTAATTCTGTTGTCTGTCTGTTACCTTTTCACGTCTAAACCACCGAACGCGTTTTAATAAAATTTGGTACAGAGATAGCTTGCATGTTGGAGATGGACACGAGCTACATTTTACTGCGAGAGAATATTTTATTCCCACGAGAAAATTCGATATAATGCGGGCGAAGCTGCGGGTGGACAGCTAGTGATAAATAGAATAAGTTTTTTTTACATTTATTCAGCTTCAGTCTCGAGTCATCTTCGAGTTGAAGTCAGAAATGTTTAGTTTTCAGGTTTATCATGGCCGAAAATCCGCTCTCGCAGAGGTATGTTGTGCAAAATGGTAGTAAATATTTTATTGCCGCTTCGTTGACATAATAATAACGTTAATTGTACAATTTTTGTTTCTTGCGTAAGAATTTCATTTAGGTATTGTCACAAATGCATTATTTTGATTAAATTTCGAGAATATTTTTAGTTATAAATAAATGAATTTGTGCATTGGACATCGTATTGTAAATTACCGAATTTTTGATGGTCCACCCATTATTTTTTTGACTGCTACATCTCATGCATTTAAATTTTAAATCGACCGATTTTAGATTGCCGCACGTACCCCTTCATGCAATTTCGCGTACCCCTGGGGGTACGCGTACCACTAATTGGGAACCATTGCTCTAAGCTATAACATTTTTTGACCATTTTGTTTTATAAAAACTTGGTGCTATACAAAACCTGTATACTTACTGTACATAGTTTACATTAGTACATAATGGAGAGCATGTTAAATTGCAATTTTTAATACAGTAGAGCGTCGATTTTCTGAAAGTCAATCATCCGAAAGAATTCCAGTCGGCAAATTTAAATTTTCGCCAGTGCTGTGGCGCTTCAATCTTTGGCTATGTCTTGGGCTACTCAAATATTTTACGTTTTTGATACTAAATTAACATCTGAAGTGTAATTTTTTATTGTTTTTATATTTTTCAATATATTTATTTTGTTTGTACAAAATAAAAAAATAATTTTTAACGATACAATAGTCTTTGTTAGGCTTGACATCGACGAAAATTCAACGCGAAGCGACACGCAACGGATAAAAATTTTAACATCGGATACGTTAAACTATTTTTTCGTACATAAATCGGTTATCCGAAATATCAGTTATACGAACAACCCCAGTCCCCAATTGATTCGGAAAATCGACGCTCTACTGTATTATAATTTAAAAATAAGTTTACCGTATCTGGTATCGATTTTCATCTATCTAACTCCATTCTCGAGAATAACAAAGGACGGACAGATAAACGCACAGATGGACAACAGTGGGAATGTAGATGTATGCAATTTGAACATTTCAGCTCAATAAACGACTCTGTTCAATTGAGCTTAGTAGGCTAATTAGTATGTCTTATATCTTTAAATATTTAAAATTAATTTCTAAAGAATTTTATGTGCTATAACTTTTTAAACAATTTACAATAATCACTCACAGATGGCGGTAAATAGCGTTTTCGTATTAACTCGGTATTAACACTACGTTAACAAAAAATATATGGACCAGAGAGGAAAAATTATAATAATTGAAAACTACGCATATACAACGAAACAAAATGTATGAGCAAGCGAAAGGTAAAGATGTCAACTCTACAAAAGAATAAAAAATGAGGCCATCCATTAGTTATGTGTAGTTTTTGAGTCACTTTTGGCTCCCTTCCTCCCTGCCGTGTGATAGGCAATGACGTACTGTGCTTTTCGCAAACTCGCTCCCTTTTAATTACGTGCAATATATCAATACTTTGTGGACCCATCTGACAGTGAAGAAATGGATTAAAAGGTTCTGCAACTATTTTTTGACAATTTATTCGCTGACTAATAAAGTAGGCTTGTCAGGTTTTGCAAAAGACAATGCCCTCACCCCTTTCCTCCCTACTGTGTACAACGATGTACTTTTCGCGACTCTCTCTCTCTTCAACTATACATCAGGGGCGCTGCTAGCTGTTTGAACGCCCGTGTGCAATACCGATTATGCCGCCCCCTGTTTAACTACGATTACCTATCAAAGAGCCTTTCTGGCTGAGCTTGCCAGAAAGGCTCTTTGAAGCCCCCTGGACGTGCCGCCCGCGTGCGGTGCACGCCCGCTTACGGCGGCCCTGCTGTACATATAATTAATGGACATCTTCATGCTATGTGAAATTTTACAAAAGTTTACAAATGTTAACTTATTTTTGGGTCAACCAACCGAATAGTTACTCTTGGCTTTGTTCTTCTACATCATTTCTTATATTTTATTTGACTACTTTTTATTGCAGTTATTATGTTTATTCAATACTTCAAAAGTATTAAATTGCATTGAATTTTTACAATTCTAGAAAAAAATCCAAAATTCTGTATAATCTAATACATAAATTAAAAAATAGCCATATAAAATTTTCTATATAAAAGTCACTTTAATTGAAAAATCATAAAAAAATTCGATGGCCGAATGGTTAAGGTGGCAGCCTACCACTGTGGGGACCCGGAATCGAAAACAAGATGAATTTTTGGGTTGTGGTAGTGGTGATCTGTCGAACTATATCGAACAGGTCCTTTACCATTGTGGACCTGGCCAACCTATAAAAGATTTCCCAAAAGGAGTCCCTCTTAAAATAGCAACAGCAAGAAGTTTAAATGAAGTAGCCAGTTTCCAGAATTAAGGAGGATGCACACATGCGGCGCGGCCGTAGAATGATGTCACTTTTTATCACCGCAGAAGTCGATTTTGTGCCGCTTTTCTCGTGCCGCAAAAGTTGGTTGAATTCTATCTTTTGCGGTGGCCGCCGCCAAAATGCGTATCTATCAGCCAATAACAGTTCGTCTGGTAGTCACGTGAGAAAATAGAATCACGTGGTGTGTCAATGGCGGAAAGTTAAACGTGGTTCACTGAGATAACTGACATTAGAATAAAGAGGAAAGGATAATGAATTTCACACAAATTGTACACAAATAATGATATATAATTTAATTCAAAGGAAAAAAACAAACGAATCTTACTCGAAATAGTATTCTTTAACGAGAGATCTTAATCGAGGAAAACTGATTTTGTACACCAGTTCTTTCTCGATCCAAGAAAATCTCTCTAATCCAAAATCTTCAATCGAATCTTCAAAATCTAGCTAAATAAAGCAAGCCATACAAAACAAGATTTGTAAACACGTGGATAACGTCAGTGTTGGTATCGTTCGCCATCTTGAATACTATACACATACGCTGAAATATAAGCAGATTGTCACTTGTGTAGTTGTGCTGCCACGCAGCGAAGATGCGTTTACGACGTAGCTTTTCATTGTCGTGCCGCATGTGTGCATCATCCTTTATGAGTTTCTACAATTGACACAACACACACTAATACACGAAAGGCCTGGAAAAGTGCCTGTGGTCTGGAGGGATAAAATACAACTTAGAGTTAATATAATACGCAGAAGTGTAACTAAGGGTGAAGATGAGTACGTACCCCGGGCACGAAGCGGGGGGATGTCACAATGAGCCCATAGATTTTGTAATTAACGTTGAATTATGATCCTGGTAATACAAAACAGTGATTCATTAGGCTCGTTTGTAGACGTGATCATCGTGTAACTTCAGACGACACATGTAATTCGGGCTGACACACTGCTCTCATTCAGTTGTACTCGTCGATCCAATTAAGTCTCATCTACATAAGCAAAATTTGATTTGCTTAAATGTTAGATACGTAAACTCGGAAAACTCCACGCAGTCAGCCTTTGTGAAATACGAACCCACAGCCAAAGTTTAAGTGTTAACGATATACACTAATAAAATTTTATAACGTGGAATAGGTCTTTGAAACAGCACAATCAATTTTTTTTTAATTGGGATTTTGAACAAAAATCTTACAAAAATTTTTATGAACTGTTTATAATGATGTTAATTTTAAATATTTTCCAAAAGTTCTGTAATCAATTTATTTTTTTTCTTAACTATTTCAGCTCTAAGGGCACTAAGAGGACCTTTTTTCTTGATCCACAACGGGGCGGCAGGGTCCGACATATCCAACGGATCACTTCCGAAAAATTCCCGAGTTATTTTCGACTCGTCTGGATTAAATCCCGGGTCTCCCACAGAGCGGTAGACTGCCATCTTAACCGCTCAGCCATCCGGACTTCTGTATCACTTGTTAAAAACTGCTTAAAGTTTATTCTTTGAATAAAAAATATCAATTTTTATTCAATTTTGAGTATTTATTCTCGGCTCTTTAACACGATTAGAATTCGATTTGATGATAATTAAAAAAACATTCGGGATATGTTCTCATCAATGACTTACACAGGTCAGCCCCATCCAGACGTTTTAATATTAATTAATTGTAACAAAGCAGTTTATGTTAATAATTTAACATTAGTTGAAATGTTAATAAAATTTTGAAAAATTTTTATAAAAAAAAAATATTTACATTGTTTTTAAATTGAATTTTCCAGAAGAATGCAGAATTTCTCTATGGTTTTGAGGCTGGGAAAAACTGGTACTACAGAAGACGACGATGTAAATGATTAGAATGTGGTCAATTCATTAAATTAGCTTTATTTCAATTATTTGATGTGTACTTTCATATAACGAATCTTTGAAGAGTTTGATGCAGAACTTTCCTGAAAATTTAAAATATTTTAATTATTCTAATATCTCGATATTCATCACATATTAAAATTTTAGAATTAAAATTGTATATAATGGGAATGTAGAATATATTAATAAAAATTTTAAATGTTTTCTTAATGCAATAATAATGAAAATTAATTTTCTGATAATAAAATAGATATAATAAACTACCATCAAATATAATTCATTTCTGAGTCGGCATTTAATAAATTTAATTGCAATTTTACAAGTATACATACAATAACTATCAGATCAGTGTGTAGTACATTCATGGAAACTGAATTTAAAAAAAAAATTCTAATAGACGATGACGTTACATATAAAATCTTAATTTAGAATGTCGTAAATACCAAGACTACAATTTTTAACAGGTCCTGAGATATGAAATTGGGTCTCATCCCTCTCAGAAAATTAAGTAGAATGAAATTTCTTTTGATATTTCATGTAATTTATATACTAGTGTGTTAAATTTTACAGGTACCGTTGTGTCTAGAACACTGACTAAATGGTTCTGCTGGTTTCAAAGCTTTTGAACATACACAACCACCACAAAATAATCACTGAACACAAATAATACATGAAATAATGAAACTCATTTAGTAACGTTAAATTATTCTAACAACAGGCGTTGCTTCTTAAACTCGAACTGATTAACATTTTGATTACTTGTTAATTAGATCACCTGTTCAGCTCAGAAACAAGAAATCTCCCCCCCCCCGTGATCTTTCGCGACAAAATGTTTCTACATATTTCCAAGAGTCGCATTGTTTCGACCTGTCAAAATTCATTTAGGATTTTTGCGTATTAAAATTTTTCAATTCCAGATTGCTTTGGCGCGAGATCAACACTAGTTTGAATTGTATCGGACAAACACATGTATTGTACAGTACTTAAGTATACGTGTTTGCCCAATAGTGTAGTGTAGATAAATTTATCCACACCAATCATTAACGAGTTTAGCGCAACGACTTATACTTGAAGCAACATTGAAACATGCAAAGTGTACATGAAAAGTATTTTAAAGTTAATTATCAACACGAATTAAATGAATATCGAATCTAGCTTCAAAGGATCTTCCTCCACTTCTTGAAATCACCACCGTCTACGAATGCACACGATAAATCTTTGTCCTACGAATTAACACAATTAAGATTTTAATGATTAATTCCTTGTAATTTTCTAATATAAAACGGTAAACACGATAGAAGCAAAGGTAATTCCATTACATTGTCTTAAAATCTACCTGTTAAGAGCGGAAGTTCTTCTTACACCGCTGTCACAAATACAATACAAAACTGGATTACAATTTCCAATTGTTTGCACAATAAGCATGAATCAAGAATTTCAATGCCAAAAGCCCGGCAGAAAAATCTTAAGCTGTATAATTAATTAAATAACAAAGTACTTGATTGCTTACTCTTCTCTCAATTCGTTATATTTCCTTCGGAATTCGCACAACGTGGCTGTTGAGAACGAACAACGCACAAGAACTCTTTTTCAATGGAAAAAGTAGGTTTATTTTCTATAATTTAAAAGGATATGCATTTTTGGCTTAATGCCCTTCTTCAGTCCTCATATTACAGTGACAGCTAGAATAAATTATTAAAATCATGGATAAAATAAGTAAACTAAAAATAAAATTATCAGTGAATGCTCTTAAAACTGGCTAAAAATAAGGTGTAATTCGTTTTTAAGGTTATTATTATCTTTTATAACCTTTTTAATCAAACTTTTTATACATTTTAACGAAATTATATTTTACAGTTCTTTGATTAAAAACGTAGTAAAAGATAATAAAAACCTTAAAAACTGGCTAAAAATAAGGTGTAAGATCATTCACTGATAATTTTATTTCTAGTCTTACTTATTTTACTTATGGTTTTAATAATTTAGTTATTCCGGCTGTCACTAATATTAGGACTGAAGAAGGTCATTAAGCCCGAAATGCACATCCTTTTAAATTATAGAAAAATACTGTAAATCTTTTTCCATTCAAAAAGAGTTCTTGTGTTGTTCGTCCTCAACAGCAACCTTGTGCTAATTCCGAAAGAAATACAATCAATCTCTATATAAAGAATTGAGACTATGCTGAAGAGAACACTAAAATTACGCACTCCACCAGATAAATTTTGCAAAGAAGCCATTTTGAAGGATGCGAATTACAAGAGGAATGCGATGAATCAACAGAAAAGAACTTAATGGATAGATATCATATTTAAAATATGCGACAATTGCCGATATGAATCAATAAAACAGGTGTACGAAGACTGACGTCAATCAAGAGCATCATTCTAAGTTACCGAGCGTATATAAAGAGGAAATATAAATTTAAACAGCAGCAAGATCCGTGTCGGTGCAGTAGACTTCTGAATTTTCAGTTTATTATTATTATATATAAAATGGTTCGTAAATCCTTAATTGTATTGCTGCTGGTCAGTGTATTAGTTTCGACGTTCTTAACAACTGATGCGTATCCAGCATCATTCGACGACGACTTTGATGGTTCGTATTTACATATATTACTTTAATTAATGGAGTTGTTTGCTATTTAAATTACTATTTATTCTAAATTTCAGCATTAGACGATATGAATGATTTGGATTTAGATGATTTATTGGATTTAGAGCCTGCTGATTTAGTTTTATTAGACATGTGGGCTAACATGCTGGAAAATTCGGATTTCGAAGACGATTTTGAATAATTTTACTTCGAGTTCTAACGCTTTTTAGAGTTGATGTGTAATGTTTTTGTTTTTTTGAAAATAAAGTAATAAAATTTAATGAGTTTTTCTGTCTCTCGTAAGGAATATTTCTGTTGTATTTCATTGTAAATTGGTTTCGAGTTAATGAAGCATTTGTTTCCAGTACAAAAGATGGAAACAAAGTTTGGTATGGTTGAATTGCTAATTTGGTATTTTAGAGGTTGCGAACAGCCATCAAGATGTGTTGTGGACAGGCACGATTTGCATTAATGGGAGTATAAATTATTAGAATCCAAACTAATTTAAATATAGATACCTAACAAATGGATTGACGAAACAACGTGTCAAATTAAGGGTTTGTAAACTTAAAATTAGTTTATTCAGGAAGTTGATGTTACAGAATCTAATTAACTTCATTGTCTGCTGCCTTTTGAACACGGCACTTAACACGTTCGAAATGTTCTAAAAAAAATTGTCACATCTTGTTCCGAATTTCCACTCCGCCATAGTTTTTGCTTTAACTAGGGTACAAAACAATTAGATTAGTTTTAGTCGGGATACATTAAACACATTGTTTTCGGGAGGAATGTACCGTATCCCATGTTGGTCAAATGAAACTGACTGGACGTCGCCAAGTGTGGCCAAAACACGCAATTTCCTTTCGGACAAGGCTTCTTCAAGATTGGGTAACCTCTTCTCGATGGGCGACGAAAGCTTTCACACCAATCTTCGAAGACAAGGCACGGCTTTTCCTTCTTCACAAAGATTATTTCCAGCATATTCAAAACCATCTAGTATCAAATGAGACGTCTCCATAACATCCAGGTTGAGCCGCAGATCTTTGGACATCAGAGTAACCGTAATTTATAGCTGCTTCAGTGTACTTTCCTTAGATATCCCAAGCGCGCGCGCGCGCGGTGTACTTTGAACTTTGACCCGGCTTAATGAGATTTACCCTAACCCCTCTCCTTCAACTCCAGGTCTATCTAAAATGTTCCACAGTATAGTTTACCCCACATCAGATTTGTAATATAAAAATTTTCAAGTTCTATACATTCCCACTATGGATTTCTAGTTCACACGCCTATAGAATTTTCATCTTCAGTCATCCTTAAGTATAATTTTCATACAACAGTAGTTTTGTAAATATGGAGTACTAAATTATCAATCCAATAACACATTTTCATTTGTCTTTTAATTAGCTCAAAACAGTAAAATTTAAAAAAAGCCAAATTCAATTTTATTGAATTAGCAAAACCTTATTTACCTACTTACATAGTAAAGTGTATTTTTTTTTTCATTGTTTGGACAGATATACAACAAGAATATCTCAGATTAATATTGCGTAAATACAAAAAACGTTAAATATAGATTAATTCGAAGGATATCATGCAGTATCTCATTCCGTTTTCTGATCCATCAAGAAGTCTGCAACTGTTTGTGTCTGCTTGTCTGTGCGAATCGAGTAAACAACAGTACTTTGTCTTATTTGCAGCTTCGAAAACGGTGTTTTATGCAGAAGGATTACTGCACAAATCTCACTCAAATCACAATGTAGATACAAAAATTTACAAAATTTTAAACATTCAACAATTTGTTATTTTTCCACGAAGAAAAATCCACATTTATTGTTGAACAANCACGAAGAAAAATCTTACAAAATCATTTTTCATTTATTTATATATATATATAATATATTTTTTTTCTTTTTGATCAAGTGTTGTAAAAAATTAACTGTATTGCTTAATGGACAACACAGATGTAATTTTTCGAAAAAATACCAATTTATTACAATGTCAAATCTTACTGCAAACTAATTTGAAAAAAATTTTATGTAACATATAAAAAAGGAATGACAGAAAAAAAAATGCAGAATTCGAACCATTTTGTATATAAACTAAAGCAAAGGAAACTTAAATAAAGAGTAGAAAATACATTTATGAAAAGTATAAATCATGTTTTCACTTCGAGCCATAACAATTCCTACGTGGACTATCAGAATGACAAGTTTTAAAAAAGAAAAGCAAGCAAAAGAGAACAGGTCTAAGTTTAAAAATCATTTTCAAAACAATGCTCTAGATTATTATTATTAACAATTTTCCATTCTTCCTGGAGGATATCTTGCCATATCCAGAAGAACAGTTGCAATTTTTTCAAATTGTAATTTTTTTTTTTAATTTGTTAAACAAAGAATAAATTCTTTAAATATAATCATAAAAAAAATGTATAATTAAATTCTAAATATAAATTCCTATTTAAAAAAAGGCGTTCTTAGCAATATCAAATCAATTGCACGTTATCATCATCAAAGCATGGGGAATGCACATTCTTGTTAACAAATATGGCGATACAAGTTTCATTACAACAATAAAACATGCTTGACTTTTTGCCTCAATACAAATATCAAAGTCGACAGCATTGTGAGTTTCCAAACCGAGACGTGAAGCGCTGAGTCGTTTCGTCTTAAAACTTTCCAAATTATGAATTCTCCTGTATTATCGGAAGAGTTTTGTTTAACACTTTTTCGGAAAAATAAGTTTCCATACTGCTAAAAGTGAATTTTAGTTTAGCGGAAGAGAAAAGTAGCACAGCTAAGAGCAATGTAGGCACAAGATTATGAACAAATGCCAATAAAAATGTGCCTTTAGTAATTTGATAATGCAGAAATTTGAGCTAAGCTGTGTTAATTAATTAATAATTAATATAATTTTTTTTTGAGCTAGATTTGTTCACAGTGCTGCACATGTGACCCAACAGCTATAGCTGTGGTGAAGTCAAAAGTTAATAAAAGTTCTTAGTTAATGGGTTCCACATAGTTAGCTGGCAACATTCCGTTTTGTCCTGTGCGTTTCACTGTTCCTGTCATCCATCCTTTGTCGATTGAAACACAATTGATTATAACATCACCATCCTTAAAACTCACTTCGTCGGAATCCTGTGCTGAGTAATCATACATGGCACGAAATGTCTAAAGAAAAATGTAAAAACACATGAAAAAATATGTTTAATTACCGAATAGAGCAAATTATCTAAAATCATATTATTAAGATACAGGTATACCTCGCCTTATGTTGGTAATTGGTTCCAGGAGAGGCGACGTAAGTCAAATTTACTTGTCTCCGAATCTACTTGTCACTAGGCTAAACCATAAATTACCATTCCCGGTTCTGTATTTTATTTATTAACACATTTTTAATAATATATGGTTAATAAGGATCTATTTTAAGCTTACGAACAAATAAATTTTAGTTTTTAATATAGTACAGAAAAAAGTAATCTAAATTTACAAATGCATGTACTGTAAATACAGTACATACTTGTAAATGTATATAGTTTAATATGATTTTATGTGCTTTAAACGCTTTTCTAGTGATATTACGACTTCTGATTTTGTGGTGGACAGACGTAAAGTCGAATAAAATGACTTAAACTTGATTTTTATTTTTCCATATACTTTTTTGACAAACGACGTATAATCGGGAATGACGTAAGTCGAGGTATACCTGTATTTATAAAATTAATATAAAAGTCTGAAAAGCTATCACTCAAAGACAATAATAATTCTTGTTCACACATGATATTCATTTTTCAAATGACTTTGATTATTTTTTTTTATGTAAATTAAATTCAGATTTGTCTCTAAAGGTAGATCAAATTGGCATAATTACCATTAGACAACTATACAATAGTGTATTTCTAGCCCAAAAAAATAGCCTTACTCTTAAGATATGTTGGGCATTGAAACTAGGATACGTTTGTTTTATACAAAAGATAAATACACACAAAAACAAAATTGTTTTATCAAACTTACCCCTGCCGGTCTCATCATACCTCCCATATCTTGTGAATCTATTAAAAGAAAAAAAGTATTTACAAATAATACAACTGAAGAAAATACATTAAATATTCTAACTTCAATAACAAAAATTTTATAAAAATATCATCTCAACTGATGGATTTCTGTGAAAATCAAATAATACTTGTTATATTATTGTCACATTGTTTAGAAATTCACAGTAATTTATTTATATTAAAATCAATTATTATGTATTTGCAATCATCTTATTGTACTGGTACCTAATTTACATTTTAAGCAAAAGAGGTTTTGGAATGAAACTTGAAATGTATCTGTATAGAACAGTGTTTCTCAACGGGGGCGATATCGCCCCATGTGGGCGTTTTTCCATGTTCAGGGGGTGATTTGTAAAATTTATATTTTGGGGGCAAAAAACAATTTTCTGGGCGATATAGTAAAACATTATATTAAGAATAATTAGATATTTTATTCATTATATTGTACAATAATTAAACAAATAACATTATACTAGTCACTAGTCTATTCAGTGTAGTATGAATTTGGCGTTAGCCTTGGCCCTCGGCATCAGAATTTTGAAGTGAAGGGGGCAATACTATGTAAGGGGCGATGATTCGTTATAGGTTGAGAAACACTGGTATAGAATGTAAATTAAAAAAGATTCAAATTTTTAAGTTTGTACATCTGTTATAGTGTTGCCTATGATAACTATTGCTTTCTCTTCTCCCAATAATAACTGTCCTCAAAGATGCCTGTCGCCACGTAATGGCACCTGCAGATACCCAATGCTAAATGTAATTATACAAAGCTTAAACCAGATTAACTGCTGAATTATCAGGCTATAATATGACCAAGTTACAATAATTAAATACAAAATAATTTATCTAGAGGTAGATGATTTTAATTAAAGTGATTGGTAATATTTTTATGACAATCTCAGAGCAAGAATGATCCATGTCAGTTAAAACTTTACACAATATTTCACATATATTCTTTTTGGACATGGTATGTAATAAATCCTACTTGAATCTGTATTGCATTAGATAAAGCAGATGCTTTTGAGCAAACTCCACATGTTATGGCTATAATGCCAAAAACTGGACTTAGATCACTCTTGCTCCGAGGTTGCCTCATGTATATACCATGCTGGAGTAAAAGTGATAGCTGGCTGAGTGCTATAGAGGAAGGTAGCAGGTGTTTAGATTGTCTCTAGTTGGCACTGTGACCCCTAAGGTTACATCTAATTTAACAGTTCCATATGCAAAGATTGGATGGAGGTAGCATAATTGGCAATGTAACTGCATGGTTTGCAGGAGCTGTGGGTTAGAGTCTTGCTCCGGGTCAATTCTCTTTTTCCAGAAATTCTAAATTAAAAATTATCACATGATGGTGGCCTAACTGCCAATCCTAGACAAATTATTTCATATCTAATTATTAGCTTAACCATATTATAGCCCAATAATTTGGCAGTTTGGTTTGAATTAATATAATTGGGTTAGTAGTGTTTATAGATTTTAAAAAATTTCTTTTTAAACTTTGATTATCTACAAATTATGTAGTCTGAGGAGTATTTTTTACCTGAAAATTAGATATCATTTATTAATTAAACTAATTTTACGATGGTTATAACAGATGTGCTTTAATTAAAATGTAAATTAAAAAAATCTCAATGTTAAATCTTCTACAGAACTGAACCACAACAATGTATATGCAAATTTAAACCAAGTGATCATCATAAGATGTGTTACACATACGGACCAAATAAGGAGTTAGAAGTGTTTGAAATATTCAAAGCAGACCAGCAAGGGCGATGGATTAACTTTAAAGATGAAAAACACATATCACAAACATAGCAAACACTTTTTGATGCAACTCTATGACCTTAATTACATCAATAGGAAATAGTCACACCCAATTTGTCAGCAGTCAAATTTAAACAATGCCAATGTTCTTGGGAGCATTCCATTCTAGAAGTTTGAACCTGAAGCAGATCAAAAACATTTGTAAAGTGAAGTATACACTCTTCTGCTGGACCCCTGTTATAGGTTTGAAGGTGTATTATATTTTAAAAAATAATAATTTAATAGATTTAAATAAAAAGTAATAAATTAAATGATCCTTGATTGTTCTTTGCTTGATTCTTTGACAATTTAATTTCTTTGGAAGCTATAAAGTCTACACTGCATGATAATCTAGCGATAAGATGGTATTCATAGTATGAAAGCAATAAAACATTTTAATCAGTGAAATTCATTACTATTTAAGGTTCAATTTGAAGGATTTTTCTTGTAAATTTATATTTGCTTGCTTATTCTGTCTCTCCTAGTTTAAATTATTCACCTGAAGAGATACATTTTTGCAAAATAATTTTATTCAATGTTTCTTTACGTTCTGTTTTGTCACATCCAATTTGTGGATTTTTTTTGTATTAAGTGTGGCTGGAACACAAAGCAAAGAAACTATCTAACTTTGTTTTTTTGTAAAACACAAGGCAAAGCAGAATTAATTGCATTTTACACTCTAAAATAAGCATAAACACTGGCTTTGGTACTTAAGTCCAACAAAATAGCAAAGGTGAAGCTGACTGAACTGAGCTGATCTCGATTATTAATGATTGTTGTGAAAAATGATTGTTAATTAATGAAGTTACAGATGTGTGTTCATTTTTATTTGTGACAGTATTCAATTTATTTTCTTTAGTCACTAATGGATTCTTCCATACAGTCTGTCTAGGACAGGCATGAAACTGCAGCACATTAAGACATCATCTGGCATATAACATATGGTTTATTGCTGTCTTTTCCAATCATCCTTTTGGTTTACCACCCAATCATCCCTTTTATTCCAATTAACTTCTTTACATTTACTCTAATTAAAGCATATTTAATTTATTTAAATATTGTTATTCGAAGTCTAAAACTTCAGCATGCATAAACATTTTTAGAGATAGGTTATGCTTACTATGTGGCATGCAGACTCAAAAGATTTGTCATTCCTGGCCTAGGATGTGACAACTTGATATTCTTATATAAGGATGTGTCAAAAACAAAACAGTACAGTAAAGCATTGCAGGTCTAAATCCAGCATAAACTAAAATTATTTTCTGTCTAAATTTTATGTTGTTAGTCTTAATTTTTAACTAAATAGCAGCACTTCGTGCTGCCAATTTGTCTTGTTGCTAATGCCATCTAGTGGGAAGTTTTGTTAAGTGATCAGACATTTGAAGAAAGCATTTGGTATGGCTGATAATTATCATAGGCTGCTGATATAAGCAAACAATTTAGAACAACAGTAGTAGTCTATTCTCTCTACTCATAGCTTCTTGATAAGAAGCACCAAGTTCAGTATTAATACGATTTTTCTTATATCGCAAGTACTTTCGACGAGTATTATATCGTCGTCCTTTTTCGTCTGAGGACGACGATATAATACTTGTTGAAAGTACTTGCGATATAAGAAAAATCGTATTAATGCTGAACTCAGTGCTTGTTATCAAGAAGCTATACAATTTTGGCGTGAGTGTTATTTATTTATCTATTTCTCACTACTCATATTATACCATCTGAATTATAAGTAATTTAATTAATAATATGTAATTAAAGCCATTATTAGTCATTTTATTTATACATATAAAGTGCCATTATTTCATTGAATGTTGTCTGTTTAAAAATTTCTTTAGCTTCATTTCATATACCTAAGATTTAAAATAAACTACAAAAACTGAAGTAATGCAAATACATTTTTTTGTAAAAGAAAATGTATAATAAAAACATTTATACTTTTGACATATTTTTTCATTATTATTATTTTAAACTATTTTATAAACTATAAATTCAGGTACACTAGTAATATATGCAAAATGTATTGAAGAATTTGCAAAGTTTGGAATAAAAAATACTAGTGTGTACTTTATGTTTGCAGGATTTAAATCAGGCTACTTTACCATTACTATTAATAATTAAATACTAAGTAATTTGGAACTACTATAGAGGTAGTGTTAGGTGCCATCTTATTAAATTTAATAACTGTAATTAAAGTAATATTTATTAAATTTAGAATATCCTGGAAGAAAAGAATTGGCCTGGAGCGGGATTTGAACCCGCAACCANCGGGGGGAATATCGAAAAATCCCTTCTTAGTGTACATTCTGTTGACGTACCCTATTAAAATGCAATCAAAAATGCAAAAAACCGCATCTAAAATAGTATAAATAGAAGCAGAGTTCTTTACGGTAAGCCTTCCCCGTAAGGCTTACCGTAAATAACTGTCCATTCCCCATGTTTAACGGAATAATATACAGCCTATGTCCACCCTAAAGTTCCATTCTAAATATTGGTAAAAAATTTTTGAAATCGGATAAGTAGTTTCGGAGATTACCTGCTGCATACAAACTAACATATATACATACAAACATTACCTCTTTATAATATTAGTATAGATATCCTCTGCTACAGCACACACTTGCTAATCCGAACTAGTTACTGTACAAGATTCTTCAAATTTGAGAAGTTATACATAAAGAAAAGGAAGTGAAAAAAGGACAAGAGACAAATATACGCACAGTTTATAATTTTTTATACTGTATTTGATACATATTTAAGTTGAAATGTGTAGTACATATTAATTTCACAAATTTTCATGTTCTAAAAAATAATTTGCAGTTTTTTTATATTTGACTAAAAAATTTAATGGTAGAATGAATAAAATTGGCTTGGATAAGACGAGTTTGGATTAGCAAGAGTACACAGTAATGTGAACTATCAAATATAATTACTGCATAAATTAAATATTCTGTAAACTGTCATAAATGCTGTTTTTTAAAATAATTTATTGATATTAAGATATTTTATAAATAATACTATTAATATATTTTAAATTGTCCAATAACCACACTGCAGTTTTACTAAACAGATGCTAGACTTGAGCAAACTTTTTTATTTAAATGAAGATACAAAATTCCAGGCAACATGCATTTCCTGTCTTTTTCCAAAACAACTCAGTTTCAGCTGCCTTTTTAACTCACTGATGCCCATTTAAAAAGTAACGTCTCAACAACATATGTATGCACAATACACCAAAGCCACCAGGTACAAATTTAATATGGTTATCTCAGACTTAATCCAGAATTTCCCATCAGTTATTGGTCAATTTAAAATAAAATTAATGTAAAATAAAATAAAAAAAACTATTATTTAGGTCTCTAATCATAAAATATTAAATAAAATAGTTTAAAGATATATTCAGAATGTTTATTAAGAAAACATTTTAGTGTTTTAGACTTATTTGTATAAGAAAACTCAAACGTGTAATATTTACAAACAGTTAATACAATCTCTATTGTAATGCATGCGATTTCAAGGTTTCATATCAAAAAATGTTATTCAATTATCAAAAAATTGCATGTTGAAATCATGAGAATGGTGCGGTTAATTTTAATCATTTGTCAAGAGTTGTTATAAAACTAAAAACTAGGCTGGGATTCAAAAAAATGCCAAAATGATGTATTAAAAATGCAACACCAGCGATTCATATTAAAATAAAGACTTGTTTTCTATGCAAAATGAAGTTTTAATTCCACAATTTCATCTGAATTTTAAGTCTGACTTCAAAAGATTTGAAAGGCTAACAAAAGTGCATTTATTACTAATGATTACGCAATATCATGAGCAAGCCTATGATGGGTTACACCATGTTAAATTTTTAAATTTTAATATTAAATTCCAGTAATGTGAGCTTGAAAGTACTTAAAAACCAACTTTTAAACCAGTTTTTAACTCAATAAATACAAAGATAAATCAATCAATCTCTTAAGGTGTTGATTACAAATTCTTAAAATATTAATAAGTAATATAAAAAATTAACAAGTTATCGAATGCATGGCTTAAGAAATCTGCAGCGTTTCAGGGAATTTTAAGCAGTAATTATGAACATTTAAATCTTTAAAAATTAAATTTTTTTAATTAAAAAACACCGAGTTTATGTAACTTTATAAATTAATCAATCATCCTTTGTCATCTCAAAAATCTTCCCACACAGGATTATTTATAATCCTGTGTATATTTTTTTATATTATGTATTTTCTACAGATCAATAATACATATGTATCAGAGCACAGTCTATTAAGTAGAGAAAACTTTTCACACAGTCAAAAAAGGAAAATAAATGGAAAGAACATTAAACAGACTGAACTCTACAATTTACAAAACCTTAAAAGTGACTCTTATAATGGACAATTTCATAAATTTATTTTGTTTATAATTTTACTAGCAGACCCCACCACGCCTTGTTGTGGCTCAAAATGTATCTATTATAAATGTATAACACTTCCCCCGTGGGG
>NW_019384326.1:666279-825190 GCF_000671375.1 Centruroides sculpturatus
CCTTCTTAGTGTACATTCTGTTGACGTACCCTATTAAAATGCAATCAAAAATGCAAAAAACCGCATCTAAAATAGTATAAATAGAAGCAGAGTTCTTTACGGTAAGCCTTACGGGGAAGGCTTACCGTAAAGAACTGTCCATTCCCCATGTTTAACGGAATAATATACAGCATATGTCCACCCTGAAGTTCCATTCTAAATATTGGTAAAAAATTTTTGAAATCGGATGAGTAGTTTCGGAGATTACCTGCTGCATACAAACTAACATACATATATACATACAAACATTACCTCTTTATAATATTAGTATAGATATCCGCTGCTACAGCACACACTTGCTAATCCGAACTAGTTACTGTACAAGATTCTTCAAATTTGAGAAGTTATACATAAAGAAAAGGAAGTGAAAAAAGGACGAGAGACAAATATATGCACAGTTTATAATTTTTTATACTGTATTTGATACATATTTAAGTTGAAATGTGTAGTACATATTAATTTCACAAATTTTCATGTTCTAAAAAATAATTTGCAGTTTTTTTATATTTGACTAAAAAATTTAATGGTAGAATGAATAAAATTGGCTTGGATAAGACGAGTTTGGATTAGCAAGAGTACACAGTAATGTGAACTATCAAATATAATTACTGCATAAATTAAATATTCTGTAAACTGTCATAAATGCTGTTTTTTAAAATAATTTATTGATATTAAGATATTTTATAAATAATACTATTAATATATTTTAAATTGTCCAATAACCACACTGCAGTTTTACTAAACAGATGCTAGACTTGAGCAAACTTTTTTATTTAAATGAAGATACAAAATTCCAGGCAACATGCATTTCCTGTCTTTTTCCAAAACAACTCAGTTTCAGCTGCCTTTTTAACTCACTGATGCCCATTTAAAAAGTAACGTCTCAACAACATATGTATGCACAATACACCAAAGCCACCAGGTACAAATTTAATATGGTTATCTCAGACTTAATCCAGAATTTCCCATCAGTTATTGGTCAATTTAAAATAAAATTAATGTAAAATAAAATAAAAAAAACTATTATTTAGGTCTCTAATCATAAAATATTAAATAAAATAGTTTAAAGATATATTCAGAATGTTTATTAAGAAAACATTTTAGTGTTTTAGACTTATTTGTATAAGAAAACTCAAACGTGTAATATTTACAAACAGTTAATACAATCTCTATTGTAATGCATGCGATTTCAAGGTTTCATATCAAAAAATGTTATTCAATTATCAAAAAATTGCATGTTGAAATCATGAGAATGGTGCGGTTAATTTTAATCATTTGTCAAGAGTTGTTATAAAACTAAAAACTAGGCTGGGATTCAAAAAAATGCCAAAATGATGTATTAAAAATGCAACACCAGCGATTCATATTAAAATAAAGACTTGTTTTCTATGCAAAATGAAGTTTTAATTCCACAATTTCATCTGAATTTTAAGTCTGACTTCAAAAGATTTGAAAGGCTAACAAAAGTGCATTTATTACTAATGATTACGCAATATCATGAGCAAGCCTATGATGGGTTACACCATGTTAAATTTTTAAATTTTAATATTAAATTCCAGTAATGTGAGCTTGAAAGTACTTAAAAACCAACTTTTAAACCAGTTTTTAACTCAATAAATACAAAGATAAATCAATCAATCTCTTAAGGTGTTGATTACGAATTCTTAAAATATTAATAAGTAATATAAAAAATTAACAAGTTATCGAATGCATGGCTTAAGAAATCTGCAGCGTTTCAGGGAATTTTAAGCAGTAATTATGAACATTTAAATCTTTAAAAATTAAATTTTTTTAATTAAAAAACACCGAGTTTATGTAACTTTATAAATTAATCAATCATCCTTTGTCATCTCAAAAATCTTCCCTTATCTGAGAAGAAATAGACAATAAATTTATTTATAAAATTATTCTAAACAATATTCTCAATTATTTTAAATAAAATATAAAATTTTAGATACTACTTTAATAGATAGTTTTGATAACACAAATTAGCTTTAATATTTAAATGACAAACAAAAAATTCTATTGAAATAGTCTATGTCAGTAAAATAATATTATCATCGTGTATTAAAATTTCAATACATTAAACTAGAAAAATATCCTGTTTGCTCTTAAATGTTAGCTTCTGAAACAAAAATACAAAATTGTATGGCAAAAATATTTAAATAAAGTTTAAACAACAAAATTTTAAACCATTCTGAATGTTGTAAAGTAATCATTTAGTGAAATTAGTGCAGGAGAATAATAAATTACAAATACAGTAGAATCAGCTTAATGTAACACCTGGGCACTTGTCTGTATCAATAACATTAAGTGGTCTAAGTAAATAAAACTACAATCATCAGAAACTCTGGCTATATTGACTGACACTAAAAGGACATGTTAAAAAATTGTATAACAGATTTATTAATTATAGCAATACCCATTCAGTATCATTTGCCTGTTACTACCTTTAATGGCATTTAGCACATAACTGAAGAAATTCCAGCAATTTAAAGTACTGTATTTTGAGAAAACAACAGTTAAAGCACTGGTTAAGACTGTAATAACCGATTGTAATTGTGGCAGGCGTGAAGACGGACCTTACAGGGGCTAATTTAGCCAATGAAAATGATCAAACTCTGAATACAATAAGAGATGTTTTTGTAGTGTATTTTAACTCAATGTTTTGGAACGCGTTAATTGATAATTTTATTTGATATTAAATGAGCAATAACAATATCCATGATTACAATAAGTAGAATTTACTACACACGGTTGTTTTCCTGCATACTAGTATAAAGACTACAGATACATTAGAAAAAGCCAGTAAATTGTAATCATTAAATCACATATAGAAATATTTAATTACCAGATTTTGTCGTAATATATGCAGAAAATTTAAATGCAACTTAATTTATTGATATTTCATTTAAGAAAATGAACTTTAAGTTTTCTATATATTAATGCATCAATGCTACATTTCTAATGTTTCAAATAAAGCATTCTCAAGAATCCCAGCCTCAAAAACACTTTCAAAATAAAAAAACAAAAGAAAAAAAATTCAAAATTCTTCTGAGTTGTCAATGTTTCGGTTTATCTCACCTCCACAGTACATTGGAGTATTTGATAGATCTGTTCTGTAACCAGCTGCGTGAGATTCGTTTAGAGGGTCATAATCGGCAATGGAACCAATCTTACGTGTGGGATAACTGTTAACTGTGAATCATCATAGAAAACAAAAAATATAAAGAAATAAAAATAAATTATCTTTTTAAATTAACTAAAATTATAAAAACAAATACATAGGATAAAATGGGACGACTGAGGTAGAAGTCAGAAGAGTAAAGTGTTATTGGAAAAAAAATAAAAAAATCAAAAATATTTTTATTCCATTGCATAATCGATACCTGGTCCCTCTTGGGATGTATAGATGACAGTAGAGCTAAGTTTGGAGGAATAGGGAGATTCATGGGCTTCTGGGGGTATCATGGGATCATAATCTGCTATCTTTCCTGAAGGTGACATTGGTGGTTGTGGCGAGGGAGATGGTGGTGATGCAGTGGCTGCTATAAGTTACGATAAGTGTTATTATTGGTAATAATAGGAGCCAAGGAAGAAATTTAATCATTCTTGTTATATGATTAGAATAAATATTAGTAATTGGGTAATAATTAATATTCTAATTAAAATTTTATAATACTGTAAACTGGTTAGAATAAGAACGTATAGAATACCTTTTTCCTTGCATTGATTCTTATTTATTTCTTGAAGAGCTTATTCGACCAAGTAATTTATAATAAAATTATTTAAATCCGTCAATACAAAGCATTATACATTTTAGAATATTTAGTATCTCAAACTTACATTCTTATTCTAGCCAGCTATAAAAATTTTAATTCTAATATCATAAAATATTAAATAAAATAGTTTAAAGATATATTCAGAATGTTTATTAAGAAAACATTTTAGTGTTTTAGACTTATTTGTATAAGAAAACTCAAACGTGTAATATTTACAAACAGTTAATACAATCTCTATTGTAATGCATGCGATTTCAAGGTTTCATATCAAAAAATGTTATTCAATTATCAAAAAATTGCATGTTGAATCATGAGAATGGTGCGGTTAATTTTAATCATTTGTCAAGAGTTGTTATAAAACTAAAAACTAGGCTGGGATTCAAAAAAATGCCAAAATGATGTATTAAAAATGCAACACCAGCGATTCATATTAAAATAAAGACTTGTTTTCTATGCAAAATGAAGTTTTAATTCCACAATTTCATCTGAATTTTAAGTCTGACTTCAAAAGATTTGAAAGGCTAACAAAAGTGCATTTATTACTAATGATTACACAATATCATGAGCAAGCCTATGATGGGTTACACCATGTTAAATTTTTAAATTTTAATATTAAATTCCAGTAATGTGAGCTTGAAAGTACTTAAAAACCAACTTTTAAACCAGTTTTTAACTCAATAAATACAAAGATAAATCAATCAATCTCTTAAGGTGTTGATTACGAATTCTTAAAATATTAATAAGTAATATAAAAAATTAACAAGTTATCGAATGCATGGCTTAAGAAATCTGCAGCNTGTGTACTTTATGTTTGCAGGATTTAAATCAGGCTACTT
The DNA here is from genome assembly GCF_000671375.1 of Centruroides sculpturatus. NCBI lineage: Eukaryota > Metazoa > Arthropoda > Arachnida > Scorpiones > Buthidae > Centruroides > Centruroides sculpturatus. Next base: position 670,937 of record NW_019384326.1, read on the forward strand.
TACCATTACTATTAATAATTAAATACTAAGTAATTTGGAACTACTATAGAGGTAGTGTTAGGTGCCATCTTATTAAATTTAATAACTGTAATTAAAGTAATATTTATTAAATTTAGAATATCCTGGAAGAAAAGAATTGGCCTGGAGCGGGATTTGAACCCGCAACCATTGCTTACCGTAAAAATGCATTGCCAGTTATGCTACCCAGACCTCCCTTCCAAGCATATTTAATTTATATATAACCATGAAATCATCCCCTCAACCTGTTGGTGCTATAAGTAAGTATGAGGAAGGTTATATCTAAATGAAATGTCTAGATGTGAGGGATCGGATAGAAGTCTGGGTAGCATAATTGGCAACGCATCCACATGGTAAATGACGGTTGCAGGTTAAATCCTGCTCCAGGCTGATTCTTTTCTTCCAGAATATTCTAAATTTAATAAATATTAAATTAATTACAGTTAATAACTGTAATAAGAGATGGCACCTAACACATACCAAATTACTCAGTATTTATTTATATTTTCATAACAACTCAGAATATCTTCTATATTGAAGTTAAGACCATTTACAAAAATATACAATATTTTTGAGATTTTTCTTTATCCTTTAACAAGACCACAGAAGTAACAGTCTTAACTTCAATATAGAAGATATCCTGAGTCATCATAAAAATGTAATCATATGCAAATGAAGTGAAAAACTCAATACCACCACTAGAGTACTAGAACCAGTTATAAATAGGCTAAAGACTTGATAGTGGGTGAGAAAATGTCTTTGTTTTTAGAGAAGTTTGAAACAGTGTATATTACTGTTTCAAACTTCTCTAAAACTAGATTAATTAAATTGTAAACAACAAGAATAATTACTTAAATTTAACTGTTCAAAAAGAAAATATTTAAAAATGATGATCTCAAAGAAGCCTATCTTTAAGACAAGGTCACTTTTAAGTATTTTTATTAAGTGATCTGAAGTGTCAAATGATATGCATTATTTCATAATTTTATAAAATATTCAAAGATTAAATCAGAATCAATAATAATAAAGTTTCAATTCCAAGTAATTCAATATTTGGAATGGCCATTTATCATAAAATAAAATGTAGAACATGTTTTTTAACTTGCAGATTTGATGACAATATTAGAAATTTTTGGTGCAAGTCCTGTGGCAATTTTTAAGCTAACCATCAACTTTAAGTCTGTAAATTCATCATAATACATCTAAAATATTTAAATAAAATCTGACATTCAACTAGCAACAGACTAATTAAGGCATCATTCTCAATTCACAAGATTGTGGTAATTCAAACCCCATTTTATGCACATTTGCTTTTGTAGGCTTTAATAAGAGTAAGGGGAAAGAATCCTAAAGCATATAAATACATGGCATTACTGCTCACTACATAACGATTAAACAATTTAATAGAGAAGTTAAATGCACTCTGAGTCTCCTCATCTTGACAATTGACTGCATAAATATAATTTGAATTAAAGTTAACAGTCATGAAAATTATTCAAAAATTATAATATTTGTTTTCTTATCTTGTAAATATATTTTCCACTGTGAGCAAACTCTTCATGTTGGAAATTTCTGTAAGGTTAGGTATCATTTTGTATGTTATAAGAAGAAAATACAACTATATACAAAACTGAAGGACAAATGCTATTTTCAACAATTAGTTAGAAATTCAACCACAGCAGCCTGTTGAAATATGCATGAAACTGATGTACAGTACTCTTGTAAAGTACTAATTATGGAGGTGAGCTCCAGACCGACAGCAATCGAAGTGATTTCCAGAGCAATATAGGTTATTTCCATAGAGAGAGATTGAGAGCAAGTCTTGAGGAAGGTGGAGAAAGAATATAGGTTCCTAGTATTGAGGTGACAGATAGGATCTTAGTTTTGTAAGAATTGTTGTACATAGGTTAATTGATTGAGATTGTTGAGTTCCAAGGGGGAATAGTTCTAAGTTAGTAAATAGATTGCGTTATTTGTTGGGTTGTTCGAATTGTTGATTTTTCATTGAATAAATTGTTTTTTGCTTGTTACTAATAGTACTTAATTGAGTTCATATTAAATATTTGATTCTTACTAACCTTGTATATACTTATTTTGATGCCTGCGTAAGTCCAGGCCTGGCACACTAACCGCAAACCCGCATAAAGTACCTGTTAGGTTAACGGATGTTCCTTACACTCTGTTATGTAAAACTTGTGCAAACGTTTGAGTTCCACACGTTTGTCACATGACAGCACAGATAAGAAATTTCAGGCGATCTATATGTGTAGTCAGTTCTCATTGGATGTGAAATTTAACAGGAAGGAGTGAAGTTACAATAATGAAATTCCAGACTTGTCTTCCAGGCATCATTTAGATGATTTTACTCATAGAAGAATAATCAGAAAGCTGGAAGGGCAGCAAATAACAGAATAAATTGCCCATGAATTTGACATTGCACACAGTATCTTTTCTAGGCTATGGGCAGCATTTCAAACTAGTGGAATGTGTAGCAGGAGCAAGGAGAGGTCATCCTAACAGTATGATGCCTCAAGAAGAACAGTATATTGTTCTTTCAGCAAAAAGGAACTGATGCAGCACAGCTGGTGAAATGACAAGTCATTTACATGCAGCCACAAGAACAAAGATATCCCGTAAAACTTTTGCAAGACATTTACAAAAGAAAGGACTATACATCTGAAGACCCGTTGTGTCTCCTACTCAAGAGTTCACCAAAGCACCCATTTGCAATGGTGCAGTCTGCATCGCAATTGGACTAACAACTGGGCTACCATGCTCTTCTCAGATAAGAGTAGATTCAGTCTGTCATCTGATTCTAGACAGCAACTGATACGGCACAAGGTTGGCAGTGCTTATCATCTCCAAAATATTCAGGAAAGGGATTGATATCCGACTTGCAGTATCATGGTCAATGGCTGTACGAACCTGTATGTGCTTGACCAAGGAATCGTGCTTGACAAAGGGACCATGACTGGCCAATGGTACAATAATGAACTTCTGCTCCCATATGTTCGATTTTTCCAAAGTGCTGTCGGTGAAAAGTTTTGTTTTATGGATGATAATGTTCCTTGTCATCATACACAGGCTGTAGAGGAGTGTCTCGACAGTGAGGATATTCATCGCATAGTCTGGCCAGCCTGTTCTCCTGACCTGAATCTGACTGAAAATGTATGGGATGCCTTAGGGAGATGTATTGCTGGTCAACAATATCCTCTGACCAACAAGGATACCCTCATCCATGCAGTGAAAGAGGAGTGGGACAACTTGCCCCAACAGCTCCTTGATCATGTTGTTCTGAGTATGCCACATTGTGTACAAAGTTGCATCGCACTTCACGGTGACCATATTCATTACTGACATGACACTCAGGATTGTTTGTAGTAAGAATTGTGCATTCTTTGTACAACCATGTCTTCAAACAATACAAACCTTTTACAAAAATACCCTCTTTTGACATCCTGTGTACTTCCTTTCAACATATTTGTTATATTAAATCATACTGAACATACTGTCAATACTATTGTTTTCCTCTTGGTCTACAACCACATGTAGTTTTTTATGTACATGTCCATTTCTTCTTTGTCCTTCAGTTTTGTCCACCAGTGTAATTACACCAAAATTTAATTGACAGAGAAACATTTTTGAAATTTTAGTTCAACCAACTCTGGCTCACAATAATAGTCAAAATGAATGGAGCATACATGCAATGCTGCCAAAGATTTTAAAATTTACATGCAACATTATACAATGCTAATGTTACATGTATATTTTAAATTTCAAAGCCTTTAGAAACATAGCATGTAACCTGTATTTGTTTAAGTGTTGCTGCAAGCTAAAGTTGAACCAAAAACGTTTCTTCTAATTAAATTTTTTAAGTTGTTTTATTTTAAATAAAATATACTAAACTATTTACAAGCTGTCAAAAGAGGGAAGAAAAACAGAATTTAATTAATTTCTTAATAAAATCATACTTATTACAGATGTAATAAGTATGATTTTTATTAGTTCTAAGAGTTCAATGTTTGATGCAATTACACTCTTCACAGAAAATAATTTACAGTTAAATCATGCTTAATTTTGAATGTAACTTCTATTGAAATTCATAAATAAATGTCTTAAAGTTTGTAATGTTATACCAACAAATCCAATGGCCAGATTTTTAATTAATGCCATATAATCAGCCAGATAATCTGTTTGGCTATATTAAGGCCTTAATTAATGTAGCCTGAGATAATTTGACAGATTATTTTTTATATTTATGTACAACATAGAGAAAACAAGCTGTTAATGAAGTATGAAATAGTAACATTAACAAAAATCAAATAGTCTAGTGCTTTCAAAGTCTAAAAACAATCTTCAAAAACTCAATTAAAAAATTTTTTTATTATTACTATTTCATATTTGTTTTAAGTTCTTTTCTAAATGTTTTGGACTTATTTATTTTTTCGTAAATGTAATTTTCGATTCAATACAGCTGGAAAATGTTCAGTGTTTCATTCAAACATGTATTCATGTACTTAAAAAAAAACAAAAAAAACAAACAAAAACAGTAATTCTGCTTACACAAAAGCAACTCTTGACAAATTTTAAGCTTTTAAAATGTTTTAAAATTAATATAATTCGTTCACAGAGCAATATTTTATCCATGTCTTTGTTTATTGCTTATCTAGGAATCATCTGGGTAATTTGTCATTGTTTACTGATCAATAAACAGATCATTTCGTCATGCTATCAATTGTCAAAGATGTATATGACACATTGCAATTTATTAAAGTTCAATCAACTGCTAAAATAAATTCCTTTTTGTAAGAAAATAAATGAAAAGCATAAAAAAAAAGTAGTCATAAAATTGTAAACATGATTTAGCAGTATCAGTAAAATTATTAGTAATGAGACTTATGAAGAAACTTTATAAACAACATAAAAAAAACAATTTACTCAAATACATTACTATAATCACTCAGAGTACATTATACTTTAATACAGTGGAATCATCATCTTATCATCACAGAGACTTGCAACTTTTGATAACATTAGAGGATAAAAACCTTCACTATTGAGCTCATTTTATCACGTACAATTACAGTACGAACATACTGTACAATTTATATTTGTCACAAACTGTACACTTAATACAGTGTTAGTTATATGTGCTACATTTCATCTAAACAACTGTTTTTAACTCAACAGATCACAAAATTAAACTAGAGAAATCAAAATAGGAATGTTCATCCCCAAAGGTACACTTCAAGAAAAGATCTACACTAAATGTATTTTCTAAGAATTCTTGTCACACCCTTACAATATGTAAAAGATAAAAGGTATGCTTTGAAGAAAGGTCCATTTAGTACAAAGTTTCTAAGAATTCTTATCGTTTGTCTACAAGTGTAATCACCACAATTGATAACAATAGACGAAGTTTGATTTTATAGGCAAATTATTTTAAACTAATTTTATATAGTGTGTATATAGTTACATCAACATATTATAACAACAGCCAATTGATAACATTATCTGTGATTATAATAACTGGATTCCACCATACATGATGAAATGTAACAAAAAAAAAAGAAATTATAATCAAGAGTTGAGGAATTTTTAATAACAGTTAAAGTAGCCTTTGAATGCAAGTTTAAATATAACAAATTAGCTAATCATCATCCAAAAAACTTTATACTAGTCAGAATATTATTTTTCAACATCTAGTTAAATTCTAATAGAATATTTAGCAATTAGGAATGTTGCTTTATCACTAATCTTTTAGGAAAATGATGCCACATGACTATAGATGCATACCGATACCTATATATTTGCACATTGGAATTAGTTTGTTTCACAAACCAATGTTTCAATCTCTTGATTTTCTTTTTTTTTTTAATAGCTGCTGTCAAATATAAAAATAAAAACAAAGATCAGAGCATCGGTTTGTAGAATTTACCACTGCTGACATACCAGAAACATTTCAGTACACAGACACATTGGTATAGTTGTAATCTTCATACTATCGAAAAAAGAGATCAGACATCTGATATGCCAATAAATTGGTATCAGTTACATCTTTACACATGGCATAAAACATACCAAAGAACCATAAATAACTGCAGTAAATGCTTAAGCAAAGATGGACAAAGGGATCAAAAATGTTAGTCCTTCCATCTGCAATTAAGTGTTTATCAGAGTTATGGTTCTTTGATGTGTTTCGTGCCATGTACTGTACTTACAATCCAAGTCTAGAGAACTATTGTAAGTATATCTCTGCACAACACTTATTACTTATCTCATTAAGAGTAAAGCATTCATTGTTGATATTCCTCTGTGCACTTTATTTTTCAATGCCGACTTATCTTGATATGGTTTTTATCATTACTTATGAATTGTCTTGTACATTTTAATTAATAATAAAGGACAGCAATAAACAGAAATGAATAATAATTAATGAAATACTGGATTCCAATTAGTTTAGTTTGAAACTTTGATTAATTAAATTTGTCACCAAATGGCATCATTATCTCTTGACAACTTAATGATTAAATAACTTAAATAGCCAAAATTCCGGATGAAATTATTTCACTATAATCTAATAAATCCTAAAATTTGTGCTAATTTTGCTAAGTAATATTCTCTAAGTACTTTTCAACAATCTTTCACTAGATTCATTTTTTTTTTAAATTAAATACATTTTCCTCTCAATTTTGATTTTATAACATCAAACTGAATCTTTTACTTTCCTGGCTCTGTTACATATAATAGAGGAAAAGTACACCAATCAGTCACAAAATGATCCTCCAACATTTTTACATTTTTGGATTCGGGCCTTGAAGTNATGATCGACATGACCCTTGCTAGCAGGAAAAGTATGATGTACAGGGTCAAGCCACTACTAATTTGATGTGGAGAGCATATATTTTAAATTAAATACATTTTCCTCTCAATTTTGATTTTATAACATCAAACTGAATCTTTTACTTTCCTGGCTCTGTTACATATAATAGAGGAAAAGTACACCAATCAGTCACAAAATGATCCTCCAACATTTTTACATTTTTGGATTCGGGCCTTGAAGTGTGGGGGGGGCACAATTTTGTTTACCCTGTTTGAAGATTAATAACTCCTGTGCTTTTTGTCTAAAATTTCTGAGAATTTGCAGGGAGGTTTGCATATTAGTCAGATTGATGCTATTAAATTTTGATGGTTAAAGGTCTATGGGATGAGAAGATAAAGGAGGTCATGTATCACATCTGAAGTAGGGTCGGGCTTAATGACGATTTTACTTGTCATTAGCATTTACAATTTTCTATAAAACCCATACCTAACCTCAAAATTAATCTTTTTACTGTTTTATAATAATTAAAAATATGAACAGTTTTTAAATGAAATATGACAAATGATGTCACACATGCAGTTTTAAAATGTTGCCAGGAAAGTTAAGCAACTCACTGTTGGATTTTTTTTATTTACTTCAGATACAAAACGGTGTCTATGCATCATCTATAAAAATTTAAATTTTTTACGATAAAGTTAGATAATCTTTACACTATTAATTAAGGTTTCTATTTTTCAAGTTCTAATATTTATAGATAAGAATTTGAATTTAAGATGAAAATAAAGCTTAAAGATTTTCAATTTAGGTAAATCCACAATAATTTACAGCAGTGTTTCTCAACGGGGGCGATATCACCCCATGTGGGCGTTTTTCCATGTTCAGGGGGCGATTAGTAACAATTTATATTTTGAGGGACGAAAAACAATTTTCTGGGTGATATAATAAAATATTATATTCAGAATAATTAGATATTTTATTTGTTATATCGTACAATAATTAAACAAATAACATTATACTAGTCACTAGTCTATTCAATGTAGTACAAATTTGGCGTTAGCCTTGTCCCTCGGCATGGGAATTTTGTAGTGAAGAGGGCAATACTATGTAACGGTTTTATTGAAGGGGGCGATACTACGTTGAAGGGGCAACAATTCGTTAGAGGTTGAGAAACACTGATTTACAGTATTGGCTACTAAATAAAATACAATATGATCTTGTTTTATGTGGGGGTGATATACACAAATTCATGTTTTTGCAGATGTCAAATGATCAACTTGTGAATGCACAGGGATAATTCTAACTGTTAATACAAACAATAGCTATTTTTATTATGAAATTCAGTATATGTAGTGAAAAGTTAAGTAAAATACATTTTAACATATTTCTATTAGATGATCGACATGACCCTTGCTAGCAGGAAAAGTATGATGTACAGGGTCAAGCCACTACTAATTTGATGTGGAGAGCATATATTTTAAATTAAATAAATAAAAAATATGATTAAAAATTGCAGCCTGACATTGTCACAATAAATTATTATTTATAAAATTATCTTATTTGCTGGATATTACCGGTGTTGTATCTCTGTTTTTATTTACAAAATCTGGCTACACCACACACATCTGACATTCAAAGAAATACTCCATTCAAAAACATCAGGTTAAATAAATCTTTATAGCAACTACTGTTGGTTCCTAATTTTTACTTTTTAAAATGAATACTAAAATCTAATTACTGTAATACAGCTCTTATGTTTATATTACACAGGATTATTTATAATCCTGTGTATATTTTTTTATATTATGTATTTNTTAGCTTCTACGCTCTTATTAAAAGTTTTATAAAACAATAATTAAACAAATAACATTATACTAGTCACTAGTCTATTCAATGTAGTACAAATTTGGCGTTAGCCTTGTCCCTCGGCATGGGAATTTTGTAGTGAAGAGGGCAATACTATGTAACGGTTTTATTGAAGGGGGCGATACTACGTTGAAGGGGCAACAATTCGTTAGAGGTTGAGAAACACTGATTTACAGTATTGGCTACTAAATAAAATACAATATGATCTTGTTTTATGTGGGGGTGATATACACAAATTCATGTTTTTGCAGATGTCAAATGATCAACTTGTGAATGCACAGGGATAATTCTAACTGTTAATACAAACAATAGCTATTTTTATTATGAAATTCAGTATATGTAGTGAAAAGTTAAGTAAAATACATTTTAACATATTTCTATTAGATGATCGACATGACCCTTGCTAGCAGGAAAAGTATGATGTACAGGGTCAAGCCACTACTAATTTGATGTGGAGAGCATATATTTTAAATTAAATAAATAAAAAATATGATTAAAAATTGCAGCCTGACATTGTCACAATAAATTATTATTTATAAAATTATCTTATTTGCTGGATATTACCGGTGTTGTATCTCTGTTTTTATTTACAAAATCTGGCTACACCACACACATCTGACATTCAAAGAAATACTCCATTCAAAAACATCAGGTTAAATAAATCTTTATAGCAACTACTGTTGGTTCCTAATTTTTACTTTTTAAAATGAATACTAAAATCTAATTACTGTAATACAGCTCTTATGTTTATATTACACAGGATTATTTATAATCCTGTGTATATTTTTTTATATTATGTATTTTCTACAGATCAATAATACATATGTATCAGAGCACAGTCTATTAAGTAGAGAAAACTTTTCACACAGTCAAAAAAGGAAAATAAATGGAAAGAACATTAAACAGACTGAACTCTACAATTTACAAAACCTTAAAAGTGACTCTTATAATGGACAATTTCATAAATTTATTTTGTTTATAATTTTACTAGCAGACCCCACCACGCCTTGTTGTGGCTCAAAATGTATCTATTATAAATGTATAACACTTCCCCCGTGGGGGAAAATTTTTCAAAAAATTTTTTCTTAGTGTACATTCTCTTGACGTACCCTATTAAAACGCAATCAAAAGCGCAAAAACCCGCATCTAAAATAGTATAATAGAAGCCAAGTTTTTCACAGTAAGCCTTAATCCTGTCCCTCTCCCCCGCGGGGGGAATATCGAAAAATGCCTTCTTAGTGTACATTCTGTTGACGTACCCTATTAAAATGCAATCAAAAATGCAAAAAACCGCATCTAAAATAGTATAAATAGAAGCAGAGTTCTTTACGGTAAGCCTTACGGGGAAGGCTTACCGTAAAGAACTGTCCATTCCCCATGTTTAACGGAATAATATACAGCATATGTCCACCCTGAAGTTCCATTCTAAATATTGGTAAAAAATTTTTGAAATCGGATGAGTAGTTTCGGAGATTACCTGCTGCATACAAACTAACATACATATATACATACAAACATTACCTCTTTATAATATTAGTATAGATATCCGCTGCTACAGCACACACTTGCTAATCCGAACTAGTTACTGTACAAGATTCTTCAAATTTGAGAAGTTATACATAAAGAAAAGGAAGTGAAAAAAGGACGAGAGACAAATATATGCACAGTTTATAATTTTTTATACTGTATTTGATACATATTTAAGTTGAAATGTGTAGTACATATTAATTTCACAAATTTTCATGTTCTAAAAAATAATTTGCAGTTTTTTTATATTTGACTAAAAAATTTAATGGTAGAATGAATAAAATTGGCTTGGATAAGACGAGTTTGGATTAGCAAGAGTACACAGTAATGTGAACTATCAAATATAATTACTGCATAAATTAAATATTCTGTAAACTGTCATAAATGCTGTTTTTTAAAATAATTTATTGATATTAAGATATTTTATAAATAATACTATTAATATATTTTAAATTGTCCAATAACCACACTGCAGTTTTACTAAACAGATGCTAGACTTGAGCAAACTTTTTTATTTAAATGAAGATACAAAATTCCAGGCAACATGCATTTCCTGTCTTTTTCCAAAACAACTCAGTTTCAGCTGCCTTTTTAACTCACTGATGCCCATTTAAAAAGTAACGTCTCAACAACATATGTATGCACAATACACCAAAGCCACCAGGTACAAATTTAATATGGTTATCTCAGACTTAATCCAGAATTTCCCATCAGTTATTGGTCAATTTAAAATAAAATTAATGTAAAATAAAATAAAAAAAACTATTATTTAGGTCTCTAATCATAAAATATTAAATAAAATAGTTTAAAGATATATTCAGAATGTTTATTAAGAAAACATTTTAGTGTTTTAGACTTATTTGTATAAGAAAACTCAAACGTGTAATATTTACAAACAGTTAATACAATCTCTATTGTAATGCATGCGATTTCAAGGTTTCATATCAAAAAATGTTATTCAATTATCAAAAAATTGCATGTTGAAATCATGAGAATGGTGCGGTTAATTTTAATCATTTGTCAAGAGTTGTTATAAAACTAAAAACTAGGCTGGGATTCAAAAAAATGCCAAAATGATGTATTAAAAATGCAACACCAGCGATTCATATTAAAATAAAGACTTGTTTTCTATGCAAAATGAAGTTTTAATTCCACAATTTCATCTGAATTTTAAGTCTGACTTCAAAAGATTTGAAAGGCTAACAAAAGTGCATTTATTACTAATGATTACGCAATATCATGAGCAAGCCTATGATGGGTTACACCATGTTAAATTTTTAAATTTTAATATTAAATTCCAGTAATGTGAGCTTGAAAGTACTTAAAAACCAACTTTTAAACCAGTTTTTAACTCAATAAATACAAAGATAAATCAATCAATCTCTTAAGGTGTTGATTACGAATTCTTAAAATATTAATAAGTAATATAAAAAATTAACAAGTTATCGAATGCATGGCTTAAGAAATCTGCAGCGTTTCAGGGAATTTTAAGCAGTAATTATGAACATTTAAATCTTTAAAAATTAAATTTTTTTAATTAAAAAACACCGAGTTTATGTAACTTTATAAATTAATCAATCATCCTTTGTCATCTCAAAAATCTTCCCTTATCTGAGAAGAAATAGACAATAAATTTATTTATAAAATTATTCTAAACAATATTCTCAATTATTTTAAATAAAATATAAAATTTTAGATACTACTTTAATAGATAGTTTTGATAACACAAATTAGCTTTAATATTTAAATGACAAACAAAAAATTCTATTGAAATAGTCTATGTCAGTAAAATAATATTATCATCGTGTATTAAAATTTCAATACATTAAACTAGAAAAATATCCTGTTTGCTCTTAAATGTTAGCTTCTGAAACAAAAATACAAAATTGTATGGCAAAAATATTTAAATAAAGTTTAAACAACAAAATTTTAAACCATTCTGAATGTTGTAAAGTAATCATTTAGTGAAATTAGTGCAGGAGAATAATAAATTACAAATACAGTAGAATCAGCTTAATGTAACACCTGGGCACTTGTCTGTATCAATAACATTAAGTGGTCTAAGTAAATAAAACTACAATCATCAGAAACTCTGGCTATATTGACTGACACTAAAAGGACATGTTAAAAAATTGTATAACAGATTTATTAATTATAGCAATACCCATTCAGTATCATTTGCCTGTTACTACCTTTAATGGCATTTAGCACATAACTGAAGAAATTCCAGCAATTTAAAGTACTGTATTTTGAGAAAACAACAGTTAAAGCACTGGTTAAGACTGTAATAACCGATTGTAATTGTGGCAGGCGTGAAGAAGGACCTTACAGGGGCTAATTTAGCCAATGAAAATGATCAAACTCTGAATACAATAAGAGATATTTTTGTAGTGTATTTTAACTCAATGTTTTGGAACGCGTTAATTGATAATTTTATTTGATATTAAATGAGCAATAACAATATCCATGATTACAATAAGTAGAATTTACTACACACGGTTGTTTTCCTGCATACTAGTATAAAGACTACAGATACATTAGAAAAAGCCAGTAAATTGTAATCATTAAATCACATATAGAAATATTTAATTACCAGATTTTGTCGTAATATATACAGAAAATTTAAATGCAACTTAATTTATTGATATTTCATTTAAGAAAATGAACTTTAAGTTTTCTATATATTAATGCATCAATGCTACATTTCTAATGTTTCAAATAAAGCATTCTCAAGAATCCCAGCCTCAAAAACACTTTCAAAATAAAAAAACAAAAGAAAAAAAATTCAAAATTCTTCTGAGTTGTCAATGTTTCGGTTTATCTCACCTCCACAGTACATTGGAGTATTTGATAGATCTGTTCTGTAACCAGCTGCGTGAGATTCGTTTAGAGGGTCATAATCGGCAATGGAACCAATCTTACGTGTGGGATAACTGTTAACTGTGAATCATCATAGAAAACAAAAAATATAAAGAAATAAAAATAAATTATCTTTTTAAATTAACTAAAATTATAAAAACAAATACATAGGATAAAATGGGACGACTGAGGTAGAAGTCAGAAGAGTAAAGTGTTATTGGAAAAAAAATAAAAAAATCAAAAATATTTTTATTCCATTGCATAATCGATACCTGGTCCCTCTTGGGATGTATAGATGACAGTAGAGCTAAGTTTGGAGGAATAGGGAGATTCATGGGCTTCTGGGGGTATCATGGGATCATAATCTGCTATCTTTCCTGAAGGTGACATTGGTGGTTGTGGCGAGGGAGATGGTGGTGATGCAGTGGCTGCTATAAGTTACGATAAGTGTTATTATTGGTAATAATAGGAGCCAAGGAAGAAATTTAATCATTCTTGTTATATGATTAGAATAAATATTAGTAATTGGGTAATAATTAATATTCTAATTAAAATTTTATAATACTGTAAACTGGTTAGAATAAGAACGTATAGAATACCTTTTTCCTTGCATTGATTCTTATTTATTTCTTGAAGAGCTTATTCGACCAAGTAATTTATAATAAAATTATTTAAATCCGTCAATACAAAGCATTATACATTTTAGAATATTTAGTATCTCAAACTTACATTCTTATTCTAGCCAGCTATAAAAATTTTAATTCTAATAATTTTGCTTAAACTATTCTTAAAAATAAAATTACAGACTAACAAAAGAATTACTGAATTTCTTAAAAAACTAAAAGTATTGTAATATTTCCAATGTGATAATTATATATTAATATCAAATCAACATACTGTATATTCACCTCAAACTTAATGTTAAATAGTAAAGAATTATTCTACTATTTTGTAAGATTTTTTTTGGTACAACTCAAACAGAATATAATTCGAATTTTAAACTTTGACAATTTAAAAGTCAAATTCTTAATGGATGTTAATAAAATTTACATTCTCGAGTCGACACGCATATATCTCAGTCACAATCTCAGAGTAAACAAGAATGCAAATTTAGGTCATATTTCTCGTAATATTCAAGTTTGAACTTCACAGACGATAATCTGATACAACTTCAGACACCAAGTAATCTAAATAAGTTGCAGGTTATAAATTAAGAATAAAATTGACAAGTTTTAAGAGTATGATTCTGTAAAGGCATTTATCAAAGTAGTATCTACAAGGGGAAAAATCTTCATTAAACTTTAGACGAAACTAGAAAAGACAAGCCACTAAAACTAAGTAAATTCAATAGCTATCAAAATTATGAAACATCAGATAAGAAGTTTATTAACAGTCTTAGGAAAATATTCCACAGGAAATCAAAAACAGTTTGAAGATGGATGAAGAATGTTTATCTAGCAGGTAAAATCAGTAGAATGGGTTCAAGGTCACCCATCATCATTCCTTACAGTTAATTAAGGACTAAAATAACATTCAAAAAATGCTATTTTAAATTAATTTTATCACAAATATTTATAAAATTCTTTTAAGCTTTTAAATTCTCTTCAAAACATATTTCTACATAAAAAGATCTCCAGAAACAACTAAAGAACTGAAACAGTACACCAAACAAAAGAAAATGGTAAATACCTTACAGAAACAATCATGCACAAGAATATTTTTTATAATAAAATTAGTAAAGATCCTTGTACATTCTATCAATAATGGCTTTACGAAGCTGTAATGTATTACTCTGAAAAAAAATGACAGATTAAATCTCCATTTTAAATTGCCTAAAACCACTTGATAACCAAATTATTATTTTTTCTTTCAAGAGTCGGTTTTATCAGCTTCTATTTATAAAAAATGCCCTTAATTCTTTTTATAGAAAGATTCTGGAATAATTTACAAATGTAAACAACAAAAACATTTCAACCAGATAATTAAAAAAAAAAAAAAAAAATGCAAGCTTATAACTGGTTAGAAATATTTTAGTTTCCGAAATAAAAGTACATATGTGGACCATAATTATACCGTACCGATATAACTTACAAATATCGTACAGCACAATTAAACTTTTTAAGAATTGATGTGGACAAACTTGTTTATTAACAAGACCGAAAATTACTTTTTTCGTAAATTCAAAAGACAAAAACCTGATAAAAATGGATATAATTACGAATGTAAATTCATAATTTACATTTTCCCCCCCCTTATAATCAAGGATTTCATTTTATAAAAATGAAAAACATTTTAAAAATGTAGCAAACAATGACAAATTCAATTGTATATACAAAATGAACTTGTGTTAAAAACCTGAATATTAATCTTTAACAAGAAAATATATATTTGTTAGAATAAATCCTAAAGTTGTACCATTGAATAAATATACAATCCTTTGATCCTACATAAAACAAAGTGAAAATTCCTAACTCTTCTAGGATTTTTTGAATGTATAAATAACAACGAATAGAAATAAAACTCCTATAAAATTCATTCAGTATAAAGTCAAATATCTTAATATATTTAAAACAACAGCCAGACAGTTGATGTGACTAAGATATATGCCTGCTAAGAAAACTCCGGTTTTTTCAGGATGATCTGGCCTAGATACGTCAGACCGCGTCCTTCGCTCTCCGACCGACTTCTTAACGCATACGTTTATCATTTTCATATATGCATACATACATCTAAAAAGAAGTTATTAAGAAAAAAACTGCATACCATTTGTCACAGGATGCGGTATACCATTCTTTTCTGGCACAAGATGTCGTTTTTGTTCCATCTGCTTTTTCTTCTCAAGTTCACCGTGATAGGCAACATTACTAATAATTTTTGAGGTATTACGGATACGTACTGTTTCAGGATCATCGGCAACCTGTGTAACCTTTCCCTTTTGTTTTTCAAAATCCTCATGGTATTTCACCTATTTTATAAAAAATTTGGATTACCAATAGATCAACATAAGCGAGAAACTTATTAAAAGGGCGCATTACTGAAATTTCAATAACGGGTAATTTTATCGTTAAAATTGTTTAATTAAGTCAATAGAAGAAACCCCAGCTAAATGTACAGAAAAATTAGTAAGACCCATGGACCTTCCAACACAAGCCAAAGTAGAAGATAGGAGGGTTCACCCGTCGACTTTGTTTTTATTTTTGAAAAGTACATTAAAATAACTCACATTACTCTGCAATTTAGTGTTCTCTGCCAATCTTCTGATTTCAGGTGTGTCGGCTACTGCAGTGTGCTTGGCTTGAGGACAATGACTGCAAAAATTAACCATTACTTGCAAATATAACTGGATAAAACTTTTAACTTTAATTAATTACACCATAAATTTACTCAAGGGCATCAGTCTCTCAATGCACCACTTTAAGCCCGCCGTAATAAGATTATTCGATTCTGAAGGGAGAAACAGCCAGAACACATTCACAACCAAAAACAGTGCGACTTACAATCTACCCCGAGTATAACAGTACATGATAATTATCATCTATAAACTAGACAATTAAATATTTATAAAATTTAACGACCAATTTTAAGTACGCCGCTTCGTACCGGACAGGCTATGAACTTAGTAATTAGTCAATTTGGGCTCAAAGTGGGAGAACTCGTCCGAATGCGTATGAGACGCAAACTGACAACTCCTTGCAGGATAGAAATCTTTATTGTCTGAATTACTCCATTAAAATGTGGCCAGCATTACACTTTATTTAAGACTAAAACAGGAAGAAAAGGAAAAATAATAACGAATTTTCCAGATTAAAACAAAAAAAAAATAAAATAAAATAAAGCAAACAAAAAAATAATGAGGTTAAAAGCTGCAAAATTATTTTTATTGCGTTAATAATCCGCCCATCCTCCGAAAGAAACTCAGTTTTGGTGACAAATCAGTCGGGCAAGCCTCAAATTAGGAATGAAAACAATTCGTTTTAATCGTTTCCCGATCGAGAAAAACGATACACATTTACGAAATCGCCACAAACACTCGACGCCACATTAATGAGTTTCGTCCCCCTTCCCCCCCGCAACGAAACTGTCACATGACCTACTCCAGTATGTCTGAATATGGAAATATCTTGAGGGCGTGACGTAGCAGTTACGACTACATCAGAATTACATAGCAGGAAATGACAGCTAAGCCGCCTTCTTAAAGCAGCCTACTTTAACGGCTTTCGTAATCGGAATGGATGCTTCTAGCCGCAGCTGCGGTTAAAAACGGGGTGTCGAAAACGCTACCGATGACGCACTTCCGAGTTAAAATTAGTCCGATGACCATCAAACCGATTAATTCCACCCCCACGTGTTTACGGCTTCGTAACTCCGTTTTAAAGAATATTCCGGTCGTTTTTTCGCGCAATCTTACGAGATAAAACCGCGAAATACTCCACTAAACCCAGATTGTACTTTTATTTACGACTTTATAACCGGAAGTGAACTTTAAAACGCCACTTAACCTCAAAACACCGCGATCCACGCTAAACCTCGTGGTGTGAATTTCAGAAATGGCGGAAAAAAGATCACGTGGTTAAAAGCGTTTTTTTTTTTGAATTATTCGCGTATCAAGGCACCCATATTATTATAGTTATTATTATCTTCTTTTCCAAGTGGTTACGTTTATTCAGGCATCAACACGCCCGATTTCTATTGTTTGCCTGAATATGGGTCATGCCAGTCGAAGTTACAGAATGCAAAATATGACCTAGTAACCGACGGACAAGCAAACTGAACTAGTCGAGAAAGGGCATTGTTACGTCAATCTTTTAAATCCTCTGATGGCTGCTTGAAATCAATGGCGATTCGTGATCGCCCTTAAACGCCTTGTTTTTCGACTCTACTGAACCTATATCATCCATAATACCCTTCCATACAAGCGAATAAATACAGGTAACAGTCAATCAGAAACCTCAAACACAATAAACGATGGATGATAAGCAATAAGAAACAAACATAAAGGAAACTAATAGGCATGACTATCTCTTCCTTAATGAGACGTGTAATTAACCAATTTGACCTCCTTCCAGCTAAAATTTTCCATATCCAGTAGAAGAGTTTCCTTTATTTTTTTTTCTAACTTTTACTAAAAAATTGCTAGCTTGTGGAACACCTGTCAGGTTAGTTTACACTTCAGTTAAATCAACAAAAAGTGTATGAACTTAGCTATGATTTCTATTAATTTCCCTGTTGTAATACAGTCAACGAACTGAGAAAAAGAACAGAAATAACTACATCCAGACTCTAAGCTAGTCAGTCAGTCGGTCGGTCACCATCAATCACATCTGTCTCCGAGGAACGTGGATGTATTTTGATCCCATCTGGTCTTATGTAACAATTCCAGCATCCTACTGCCACCTTTTAAAATGCGAGGAGGAGGGGATGAAATTTAACTTAACTAAAATATAACTAAGTTTGTTTATTTTAATAGTTCTGGGATACCATTCCCATAAAAGAGTACGGGAGACCAATGACTGGCCCCATTTGGTTGGGTGCCAAAACCAACTGATGACCCGTAGATCTAAAATAGAAGAAGTTGTCATCTATGTTGGAGAGATGTCAGTCAGATGTTTTCCCACCATGATAAATGCCTTAATATACCAATCTTTATATATCTAGATGCATGGATTAGGCAACAAATATGGCCACATAACCACTGATCTAATAAAAAATTTAACGATAAAATTAATATAAGACGTCCTATATTACACTGTGCACACACTATAGAAATCTCATGTCCGTAATTAAATGTTTACCCTTTCAATAAATCACTCTTTTGGGTTGAGACACATCTCAACAGATGTTTCCTTTATTTTTTATAAGTTTGATAACAGTTGAAAACTATAAATTAAACAAAATTATCGATAAGCAACTCGAGAATGCTACATGCTTATTTTTATTAATGGCATTTGCTGCTTACAAACTAAATATGGTGGTCAGTATAAGTTGACACATTCCAAGAATATCTTTTACTACAGAAAATAGTCTACGACATACAGAATTTCAGAATAAATTCTTGCAGAATTTTAAATAAAAATGTTTTTAATGTTTTTATTTCAAGACATTTCATCAAATCAAATATATTACATATTCAAACATCATAATTCTTACATAATCAATACAAAACTGCAAAAAACAATCTTTCATAATGATGATACTGCAGAATAATATCTCTGCATCACTTCTCAAATTTTCATTTTTTAATAATCATTTTCCTTTGCAACAGTGACGCACATTTGATTTAAACGATTAACATTACATAACACATTTAGGAACAGTTCCTTTTTATAAATATTAAAACGGGAAAAGAAATTTCTGGTTAGGACATTTGGCCCGAGAACAATACGTTGCTGGCAGTCTTCTGAATTTGGAGGCATTTAGTTTAAATATCTTGCCTACTTAACCTATTCAGGAAGTGTTTATGCAAAAATACAGAACAGCTGGAAGCCTCAACTAGAACTCAGAAAATAACTAGTCTCAAGATAGAACAAAATTCTACAATTTTACTGCTGAACTCCACCGACCGACTTTAATTTCAGTTACGCCAAAAATTAGTTAAAATTCTTAAGCAGCAGCTCTAGAAATATAAATTCTTCTCTTTCCATTACATTTTAAAAATATTTATCATCATAGTTTCAAGAAAGAAGTTTCTTACACCTTTAACCTAAATATTTAAAGTTGACATCAAAAATGAATTATTTCATTCTGTAATCCTAGCTTTTAAATTTTTATGTAACAAAACATAATTAATCATCACTTAATTTTTTTTATTCTTTATTTTTGTGTATATATTTCTTAATAGTTTTCATTCTATCATATTTTAATATTGATTTCAATAAATTCCAAGAGGACAGTGATATACTAAGCTAACATCTGTTTAAATAGTTGAAATTTTGAGTATTCACTGCACTCTCTTCAAATTTCTCATGTCACTCATTGTTTTTATATAAAACAACTTAATTGCAAAATTAGACATTCACAAGTTTTAATACTCCCAAATTATAATTCTTCTAC
The DNA here is from genome assembly GCF_000671375.1 of Centruroides sculpturatus. NCBI lineage: Eukaryota > Metazoa > Arthropoda > Arachnida > Scorpiones > Buthidae > Centruroides > Centruroides sculpturatus. The sequence continues at coordinate 691,077 of NW_019384326.1, forward strand.
GAATGCATTATTTATAAATTGCAGGTTTCCCAAGTATTCACTCATCTCGTATATCCAGTTATCTGAGAAATAACTTGTCAGATAGCTACACAAAGCTATCTCAAACCAGAATTTCATTCAGAAACTGGGCTACAATGCATTTCTATCCGGTGAGCAATAAATTCAACTTAAAAAAAATATCTTTATTTATATGTTTAAAAACAGATTTATTTACTTAATTTCACGTTTTTAAATATAAAAATATGTTTAAAAAATTGTTGAAAGTTGAACTTTCAAAGATCTGTCACAAACATTATCATTCTGAGATAAGTTTTAATATTAAAAGTCAAATTCCAAAGTTTCTGACCTCTAAACTACCATCAGTAATCTCGATCATTTTGTTCGTCATTTGTTGAACCATTGCTACTCTATTAGCATACATTACTGATTGATTAAAAACCGATGCAGCAAACAAGCTGCTTAAATCCCATCCTTGACCTTTAATGAACTGGATTTACAATTCCATTCTACATTATATGATGTAAATTTTAGGGATTAATAATAAGAAAAATTAAGTAAATAGTTTGTGGTCTACTTACGCATTACAGTATGGCAATTTGTTGAAACCTTTATACGTTTTCATATTCAGCGTCATTCCGCATTCTTGACATTTGAAACATAATTTATGCCATATCTAGTAAAAATAAAATATTAATGCTGTAAATTTACATCAATTACAGTTATAAGAAAATATAAATTATTAAAAGATTGAACTATTTTCTTGATTTTGAGTGAAAAGAATTGATAAACAACATATTAAATAAGAAGAAAAAAAAAAATAGCACTTCCCAAAATTCTTGGAACAAAATTAAGCTAGAAGTAAACAAACTCATAAGAAAAAAAAAATTAAGAACTTTGATATGGATCTGTTTGAATTAAATAGTAAACAAAAACTTTGTTTTGAGGCATCTAGAAACAGCAAATTCTCAAAATCCACTCAAATTATTGTTTACATGAGTTTAAATAACTATAACAATATTTAATTATTACTGAGTTGTACAAAAATCAATTCTAGTTCAATTTTTTCTTTACAACAATAACACGGATGACCTCAAATTTTACTAGGATACTGTAAAGATTAATTACAAATGTCTACCATTTTACGAATCAATTCTATTGACAGTGTAAACAGAATTCTCTTTAGTTCAATCATGTGATATCATAATTTACACACAGTGAATGTCCATCAACTCATTTCATTTAGACCGACTGCTTATATTACATTAAAGAGGGAAAAAAAAAGTGTTTTCCTATGTCAACAATCTGCCACTAAACATGAGAAATAATAAATTTCCTACTTTCACTGGACACTTTTAAAGTAAAATCAATGCAAATATCTGGAAATTTATAGTTTGAGAGTTTATACGAGAAAATATACTAAGAATTTAAATTTTTAATGTACCATTTGCTTAACAAAAAGTAAACCACCCAACTTTTTTCTGTCGACGGAATTCCAAACAACATAGATGTTCCATATTGAAAACAGGATCACCACATTTATCTCTATGAAGAAATACAACTAAATTGCAAATTTGCCATGTCGCCACCCCTTGTATAACAATTAGAAAAAAAAAAACTAACACACTGGAGATAAGAATAGCGAGTACCATTTTAAAAATAAAACTAATAATGAATATTTATGACATACTAAATAATTGCATTGTCTTGTGGATAGAAATGATTTAAATAGTTAATAAATTTTACATTAAATTACAGAATGATTAATAATATAAATGACCTGAACCATTCAATACATATTTAATGGTTATTTAGCATGCTACTACAGAAATCAACTCGAGCAGAGAAGTATTTTAGAATAATCTAGGATTACATGAATGCCACCATTCAGAATAGAAAAAATAGTCTGACCCCTAGTTCCCGTTTAGTAGCTAGGTGCTATTTTTAGACAAGGTGACAATCTATAAATAAAAAAATAAATAAAAAAACACCTTCTACAACATCACTGAAGTAAAAAAAAAAAAAAACAAATTTTGAGTTGAAGCTAATGCTATTTTTTTATATAATTAATCATAAAACTAAACTGCTTTCATGACTAATTTCTTGTATTAATAGCAAAAACCTGTTGATAAACAGAATAAATATTACATTAACTGCTATCTGGCTTAAAATGCTAACAATAACTCGTAAATCTTGAAAATATTTTTAGAAGTAGGTACAGTACATTAAGAGAGGGTATCACAGTAGTAGTGGTAAGGCTATAAGGCTCATTATAATAAAAATTTATAATAATATGTTCTTTAAAAATAATCCAAAAATGTTTATTAGACTCTATTAAATGTGAAAGTTAACGGGACGACAACTCTTATTTAGCCTATTTACTTTATTAATTACAGGTCTGCGCTCGAATAATGGCAAATTAGACAAAAGAGAAAGACAAAAAAAAGGGGGGAGTTACAGATGTTACAGACATTTCTCTCTCATAATTGCAAGTTAACTTCTTAATAGATTTCTTTCCTTTACTGAATTTAGCATTGATGTCTTTAAAAATAATTACCTATTAGTATAAATGGCTAATTTTTCCAAGTACACTTATTAATTTCGGCAGATATCCTCGTTCCGTTTTTGCAAAACCGAGAACCTTTTCAACCAGAGAAATTTCTCATGGATGACCGAGTGACAATATATAATTTTATCAGCGTAGTTAAATATAAATTAAGTAATGTACATTGACTATATTTAATACACATCAGAGAAAATGAATAAAGTAATCTAATGCTTACTTAAAAATTACAAAAATTCATGGTTATTTTACATCTCTAGTAGAATTAAATCTGAATTAATTACATATTCTTCCAGTTTAAGCATTTTGATAGAGCTTAAAGGGTAATTAAATAATTTAACTCGCCTCCTTGTGTTACTAATTTTCTAAAATTAGATCCCACGATAATTGAGAACATAAGATTGATTAATTCATGTACCCAATTCCAGAAATTGTTTGGGAAATTCATCTAAAGAATAAAAACAGAGGAAATTAAAAACTGTGCTAGCATCCAATAAAGTTTATTTTAAGATACATCACTCCAGATTGAATTGCTTATAGATGCAATGCAACATTATTATTTTTTTATAAAATAATTTCCTCTGGCAACTATTCAATATAGTTAAAATGTCGAGTAAAGCAGCAGAATATTTATTTATAACCTAATTTTCTTTTACATACTTTATAACCATGTCAAAGATAACATCAATTTTATTAAATGGAATATATAGCAATCGATTCAATTATTTGCCTAACAAGTTTTTGTGCAATCCAATCGAAATTATACAAAATCATTCATTAATCATTTGGATCTGGCATTTGCATCAGGCATAATCGTCTATTGATTCAAAAGACATATGACTTATAATAGGAGAAAAATTATATTCCTATCGCCTGTTAAGATAGGATAAACTGGAAAAATTTACGAATATTGATCAGAAATCAAAAAGAACAGAAATTGTCTTATTTAATCACAGTCATGGCTGAAAGGTACAGATATTTTTATGAAAATTACATTCATTAATCATGCTATCTAATTGTATAACATGTAATTAATTAGTACACTTCAAATAAAATAATAAGTACATAATTTGAAAAGTTAAATTCTTTTTATCATTAATGTCTTAATATATATAATAAAGATTATCGATTTCTCTATAACAATAATATACAGATTGGCAATTAAGTACTTGATATATATGCATATTATTATGACATGAATTATTTAGGACATGTGAAATGTTTCATCATTAATATGATAATGTTTTAGATAATTTAAAAAAATATATATGATGTCACCAATAAAAAAAACCCCACTGTAAATGGATACAATCTTTGTATTTATATGCAAATTCTTATTCTTATATTCTCAGCAATACTTTTATTATTGTTATATTTTAAATTTCAACAATTATATAAACTGTGGTTATACCAAATTATGATAAAACATCAATAATAAAAGCAGTATTTGATAAATATTTATTGTGATATGCAGGGTGAAAAACATTATAGATAAGAATCACCTTAAAGAATGTTAAAAAAGCAACAAATATACAAATTCACCCTCTTATATTTCAATATAATTATGCAAGTTTACAGGAATTTTAGGAAATAATATCAATAACCTGAAATACAACAAACATTATTACATAATTTTGGTTAGTTCAGACTTTTTAAGGAGACTATTTTCAGTTGTTTTAACCGTTCGAGTAAATATTTAATTAAACCAAAGAAGAAAATTGATAAATAAACAGCAATTACATGCTATAAAAGGCAATACATGAGTAAATTATAATATTTTAACAGATTAAAAATTTAATTTTACCCAACACCAACAACAGTAAAAACAAAAAAATTTAAATGGCATTCAAAAAATTTAGCATCTTGAATACTGTGTATTAACTACTATACACTTCTGAAAATGTATACACATTATATAGATTTTATATCTCTGCATCATTCTAACAGAAAAGTTAGGCTATTTAATACATGAATAATAAAGATAATTTAAAAAATGATGTTAAAAGCCTATTTGCTTTGAATGAAGATTATAATTTGTAATGTCGTTAATGCTTTTTTTTTTATTTTTTAAATATGTTCAATCTGTTTCATCTTTGGATCGGGCTTACTCGTCCATTGATTTGACAGATGTATGACTTATGAGAAGAGAAAAACTATATTCCTATCACAAAAAAATTTGAATCTATTCTCTTTTTTAAATGCTAAACCCGCGTTATGATTTTTAATAGCTAATGCTTTAAAAAAATGCCAAAGTTAAACACAAATTATGCTTTTAAATGCCATTGGCATCACCACATCTTTCAATGTTTCTATATATTTTTGAAGCCAATCATCCTTATCATCACAAAAACTTTTTTTTTAAAACGTTATTTACACTTTTTGATATTTTATAATTTTAATATAAAGTAATTTAAGTTTTTTTTTTAATTCTGGAGATAAAAATATAAAAATCCAGTAGGAGTCACTAGTTAAATAGAGGTACACAAATCACCTAAAAGTGACCCCTATCGAAAACAGCGCCATTTAAAAGGCAACAGAACGATATTTGATATTCATTCCATCATTTTTAAATATAAAAATATTTTAAAATTTATTTATTAAATAAGACAATTTTTCCCCCCTCCCCTAATCAGAGGTAGAAATTTAAAAAGCCGGTAGGGGTCACTATTTAAATATAATATTTACAAATTATCTAAAAAGTGACCCCTACCGAAAACTGCGCTTATCGCCAAATTAGCGCCATTTAAAAACAACAAAACGTCAGAATTAAGTAAGAAAAGCACGNGAATTGGGGAGTTTCGAGTGAAACTGAACATGTTTTGCAGAGGAATTGGGAGTTTCTAATGAAACTGAACATGTTTTGCAGAGGAATTGGGGAGTTTCGAGTGAAACTGAACATGTTTTGCAGAGGAATTGGGAGTTTCTAATGAAACTGACATGTTTTGCAGAGGAATTGGGGAGTTTCGAGTGAAACTGAACATGTCGTTTAACACGGAGAAAATAAAAAAAAATATTAAAAAAAAATTGTTGGCGATTTTACGAAAGCAAAAGCGATTCACGCGAATGATTAAATAATCAATAAAATTAATTTGAATTAAGTAAAATTGTATTTTTTAATTAATTACGCATCTTCGAAAGTAGCATCGGAAAATGGGATTAAACAAACAAACAAACAAACGAATAAAATTGTCAATTTCAATCTTAACCCTAAATACCAACGTTACTTACTTTATCCAAGCATTTGAGTTCTTCTAACGGATAAACGGTCTTCTCGCATCTGGCACAACGTTTAGAACTCATTATTTCGATGTCAGAAGTCTTTATTTTAAGTAAAAAAAAAAAAAATTAACAGATTCCCGACACCAAAAATTCAAGAAAAATCCACCGAAACGTCCGACTTCTACGATTTCCACTTCCGTTCGCACCAAGGCGCTGTCGACGTGTTAATCCCGCACTCGTGCCGTAATGTCGCCATAGGTTATAATTAATAAAAATTTCCATTCGTTATTCGTGCGATTTTTAAATTATTTCCTCGTTCGTAATTCGTTTGAGATTTATTTAATCTAATTGGTCTACGCGAAATTTTTATATCGTCGTTTTTATTAAGTTATGTAAAGTTACATGACGTCATGTCTATTTAAAAAGTTTTTTTTTTGTTTATTTTTACTTTCTTTTATTTGTAATTTCGTTTGAACTTCTTTTCGAAAAAATAAATTTTAGACTTTTTAAATTATTTCCGTCTTCTTTTTTATTATTTTAATTCGCTTGTTTTTAACTTGATGACGTCATTTGTATGTTTTCAGTAAACCTTTTAAATTTGATTTATTGTTATGACGTCATAATTAAGAACAATTTTTTTACAATTTAGATTAATTTTTTTGGATATATTTATCCAAAAATAATTTTAAAAAATGCAAAAAATCACATGACTTCCGGTCCAGACCGGAAGTTCTTGTATAGCTACGAACCTAACTTGGATGGCTACGAACCTAAGTTTCCCGTATCTGGTCTCGATTTTCACGTATCTAATTCCGTTCTCGAGATTAAGGAAGGACGAACGGACAGACGAACAGACGGCCGACAGTGGGAATTTGAAAATTGCAACCCAAAACTAAATTTTTAAGTGGGAGGGGAAACTGTGTTTCTTCTCTAATTTTCTCTTTCATTTTCTTCGTGTGTGTCAATTTTCGCTGTTTACTTGATGTTTTTTTATTTTTGCTATTTTTAAAAATGTTTTTTAATGATTTTAATGGGGGAATTTACTTTTTAAAATGTCATTTTATAGCAGAGTAAACAGTTCGAAAATTCCTATTTATCAATTTCTAATTGTTAATATGAAATTGGCGACTTTTTAGGGGAATTGCAGACAGCAAATTAAAAAGTTGTGTTTTTGATTTACATACAAGTGCTGAGTGAGTGTACCTCAATTGGAATTGAAGACTTTTTTTAGATGAATTGGGGAGTTTTGAGTGAAACTGAACATGTTTTGCAGAGGAATTGGGGAGTTTCGAGTGAAACTGAACATGTTTTGCAGAGGAATTGGGAGTTTCTAATGAAACTGAACATGTTTTGCAGAGGAATTGGGGAGTTTCGAGTGAAACTGAACATGTTTTGCAGAGGAATTGGGAGTTTCTAATGAAACTGACATGTTTTGCNTATATGTATATATATAAATTAATTACACGAATAAAAATATTGAATATAAACATAATAATAATCTTTGAAAAATAAACATAGGAATATACAAAAATGCATAAATTTCTTAAATATTTTTTGTATTTTTTTAATATAACAAACATTGAAACATCAACAAATGCTTTTTTTTTGTTTTTTTTGTTTTGTTAATAATATTTGAATATTCTAAAATAATACTTTGGCAGTGTTGGTGGTTATTATCATTTGAAACAATAAGTTATATTTGACTAACATTTCAGTCTTGATCATTTTCAAGACTGTTTAGATCTCATTTTTAGGGGTTTAAACAATTTTATAATTACAAATAATTCAAATTTTTATCATGTAACATTTTTTTTTTCTTAAAGATACAAATAACAATCAATAAAAAATGTTTTTCTTCGTTTGCACGAAGCTTTTAGATTCCATACGACTAAAAAACCATGCACGAATTTGAAACTAGAATGCAGATGTTAATCAATAAAGTGTTCATTAAAGTTGCCCATTGTAATTATAAAATTGTAACATCTAAAATTCTCTAACAACACAGGAACATATAAAATTACAGACTGTACAGGGTGTCCAAAAAGTTACTATGCAGTGAGAAATTTATAACGATGTTGAAGCTATACGTAAGATATTGCTATGAGACCTTACATTGTCTGTTTGGTACCAGTCCACCAGCTGACTGTATTGTATACAATTTACAGGTTTGGTATGCAATGTCACATGTATAACTTTAATATTCTTACAAATTTCTCGCTGCATGGTAACTTTTCAGATGTCTTGTATATGACATTTTAATTAATATTTTACAATGTTGATTAATGTTACATTAAGGATCTGTAATGATGAGCAGTATGTCTTTAATAAATAATTATTTTAGTTAAAAATAAATTTTTAAAAACAAATATAATGTTAAGACACATTGTATGATATATACATATATAGTTGCTTTAAATATATAAAACTCCATAACATCAGTAACATGAACAAATAAACAATTTGTACATTGATTAAAAATGAGTTTATACTTATATAGCATAAGTTTATATGGCGTAACTTTGTATATAACTTGCAGATTCATAAATAAATCTGACATAACAGAGGGAAGTTATGGGGATCGGTCAATGAATGACCTTCCCTCGAAGATTTTTATATTTTTGGACTCGAGAGACCTTGAAACATCCAGAAATCCAAAAAATTTTGGGCTTTTTTGTATCTATGGATATCAGTGTGTATGTGGGAAACATGACTTTGTTCACCCTCTTTGAAGCTTAATAACTCCTGTGTCTTTTGTCGAAAATTTCTGAAATTTTGCAGGGAGACCTGTGTACTAGAAAAATCGATGCTATCAGATTTTGGTGGTTAAAGATCGAGGAGGTGAGGAGATAGAGGGGGGTAACGTGTCCTATCTCGAGTAGGGTAGGACTTAATGACGATTTTACTCGTTACTAGCATTTATAATTATTTTAAAAATAAAACCCATCTGTACCCTGAAAATTAAGCTTTTTGCCATTTTATAATAATTAATAATGTAAAAAAAATTTAATTAAAAAATCTCGTAACAGATGGCGCCTGATACAATTTTTACTTTTTTGCTGGGAAAGTTACACAACTCAATGCTGGAATTTTTTTTAACAGAAAATGAGCTTTTTCTGCTCAACAAAAACACGACACGTGAACGAAATTGACAAATTTATCTAAAAAACGTATGACACGTGAGTCAAATCGACAATTTTTAATTGTCGATTTGTCTCACGTGTCAGAAAAATGTATATAATTAGAAATTTAAAAAAGAAATTGATGATAGATATTGAGTGCAATCAATTACGGAAAATTTCAAAAAAAGTATTGACAAGTTAGCGACAGTTTTTTCACAATAAATCAATTATTTTACGTATTTTTTTTACGTGTATTTTTCTTCACTCACTCTCTCATTTTGACTTCACTTCCCTTGATTTGAGAGACATAAGTCTAGGAAAAATAAATAAAATTAATGACAAACAAAGAAAAATCGATAGAAAACTGTTTCTTTTGTTTTGTCTTTTACTCAGAACTTCAAAAATAATCTGAATTTTATCATTTCTTTTATCATACGAACTTTTTAAAAACTAGATACACCTAAATTGGCTAGAGATTCTAAGTAAATTTAGACGCATAAATATGAAATATCTCATTAATTTTAGATATTAACATAAAAACTGTACAATTGGAGGTGTAATTTAACGTGTTAGATCAATATTTAAAATTGATATATTATAGAATTAATTTATTATTATAAAATAAGGTTTTAAATGCCTATTATTACGAAGAAATCTCTCCATTGACGTATAATTTTCTCTTTATTGATTTGGTTGAGGTTTGTTTCCGTACAACACCTTTCTAAGTACAGGATAAATTTTTCCGAATTGACTCTCATATACATAAAAGTAATATAGAGCATAATTTTATGCTATATATTATTTGTTAATATAAAGTATTTAAATAAAAAAATATTGATTATACATGAATTTACATGTTAAAATCACCTTTTAAAGTTGACATGGAGGAAAATTATATATATATATATATATATATTTAGTTGGAAATTCTAAATTTTCTCACCATTAATTTGCATGCACTACATGAAGCTACTTATAAAATCGTTCCAGTTTCGTTGAATAACTTCATTCAAGGTGTTTAAAAATAATTTTTTCCTTAAAGTTTAAAGACTATAACTCTTTTCAAATAGAGTAAATGATGCGTCATTTTCTTAAAGAATAATAAAAAATATATATATATAAAACATCCTCTATTCTTAAGCTATTTATAAGGAATAATTTATAGATAAGATTTAAATTCTTTAGCTTATAAATACTTCATATAACTTAAATGACTTTGTATAGGGAAAGGGGAATAAAAAAACAACTTTCAGCAGTACATCAGATAATTACTTGACATTTTATTACGTAAATTAAAAAATTAATAATTGAATTTATATCTAACTTATTAACTTTTTAATTTGGAAATGTTTTTATCAAAAATACTCTTGAGAAAATGAAGTTTTTAGATAATTGCAGTTGCATTCAGATAAGCTTATCTCATAAATGGTATGCCAGCAATTTTCCAATATTTAAGAAAGAAATTGATACTTAAAAGGTGCTTACCTTTAAAAATAACAGAATAAACTTCATTCCAAATGTTTATATTTTATTTATATATATGTATATATATAAATTAATTACACGAATAAAAATATTGAATATAAACATAATAATAATCTTTGAAAAATAAACATAGGAATATACAAAAATGCATAAATTTCTTAAATATTTTTTGTATTTTTTTAATATAACAAACATTGAAACATCAACAAATGCTTTTTTTTTGTTTTTTTTGTTTTGTTAATAATATTTGAATATTCTAAAATAATACTTTGGCAGTGTTGGTGGTTATTATCATTTGAAACAATAAGTTATATTTGACTAACATTTCAGTCTTGATCATTTTCAAGACTGTTTAGATCTCATTTTTAGGGGTTTAAACAATTTTATAATTACAAATAATTCAAATTTTTATCATGTAACATTTTTTTTTTCTTAAAGATACAAATAACAATCAATAAAAAATGTTTTTCTTCGTTTGCACGAAGCTTTTAGATTCCATACGACTAAAAAACCATGCACGAATTTGAAACTAGAATGCAGATGTTAATCAATAAAGTGTTCATTAAAGTTGCCCATTGTAATTATAAAATTGTAACATCTAAAATTCTCTAACAACACAGGAACATATAAAATTACAGACTGTACAGGGTGTCCAAAAAGTTACTATGCAGTGAGAAATTTATAACGATGTTGAAGCTATACGTAAGATATTGCTATGAGACCTTACATTGTCTGTTTGGTACCAGTCCACCAGCTGACTGTATTGTATACAATTTACAGGTTTGGTATGCAATGTCACATGTATAACTTTAATATTCTTACAAATTTCTCGCTGCATGGTAACTTTTCAGATGTCTTGTATATGACATTTTAATTAATATTTTACAATGTTGATTAATGTTACATTAAGGATCTGTAATGATGAGCAGTATGTCTTTAATAAATAATTATTTTAGTTAAAAATAAATTTTTAAAAACAAATATAATGTTAAGACACATTGTATGATATATACATATATAGTTGCTTTAAATATATAAAACTCCATAACATCAGTAACATGAACAAATAAACAATTTGTACATTGATTAAAAATGAGTTTATACTTATATAGCATAAGTTTATATGGCGTAACTTTGTATATAACTTGCAGATTCATAAATAAATCTGACCAAATTCAGGTACCATAGATAACAAAGCTGAACTGATGGAAACCAGAAGAATAATTTGATTATTTACAATCTTTGACTTAGTAGAATACACTCAAAATATAAAACATTGCTTTTAAAATAATTTAAAAATTTGATTCTTGTTCTTTAGATTGATATGAAAGTTTCATATAGCTCAGAATAGGTTGTTGCTCTGTATGATATTTCTTTGGAACACTAATACTTTTTAATAATCAAAATAATTTATGATTACTTTACATTTATTTACATTTTGAACCGTGTGGCATATATTACTCTGTATAGTACAATTCATCGCTGCTACCATCGCTGGCAGAATCCGGATGCTCTTTTTTAATGTGGTTTTTTAGACGTCTACGCTGTTTAAACATCTTTCCACAAAAACTACAGTCGTGACTCTTGTTTGCACGACTTTTGTCCACTTTTTCTCTGCTGTGAATTCTTTTGTGGATCTGTAATTTGACATTACTCGAAAACCTCTTATTGCAAAAGTCACAAATATATGATTTAATCTTACTGTGAATTTTACGATGTGTTTGTAGTCTACTATTATTTACAAAAGTCTTGTGACACATGTCGCAAACGTATGACTTCTCTCCTATGTGTGACTGTTCGTGACTCTTCAAATCTTCTTCCGATGAACACTTTTTACCACAGAAATCACAGTTTAGAGGTGTTTCACCAGTATGAGTCTTTTGATGGTTTAACAACTTGCTATTATTAATGAAACCTTTTCCGCAGGATTCGCATATGTGAGGCCTGTTTCCAGTGTGTATTCTTTGGTGTGTTTGCAAATCACAGCTCCTCCTAAATGCCTTGCCACAAGAATCACAGATGTATGGTTTTTCGCCGGTATGAATCCTTAGATGCGTCTTCAGATCGGTACTGGTCATATACACCTTCCCACATATGTCACACAAAAATGGCATTTCACCTGTATGAATTCTTGAATGTATTTTAAGTTTACTCCCATTGATAAATGACTTCTGGCACAAGCTACAAACATATGGTCTTTCTCCAGTGTGAACCCTTTGATGGGTCTGCAAGCAATAATTTCTTTGAAATCCTTTGCCGCAGATTTCACAAATGAAAGGTTTCTCGCCGGTATGAATTTTCAAATGAGCTTTTAAATCACTGTTTCTGATACACGTTTTCCCACAAAAAGTACAAACATATGGAGTTATACCTGTATGAATTCTCGTATGTGTCTTTAATTTACTGCTCGTGATGAATGCCTTATCACATAAATTACAGAAGTACGGCTTCTCACCCGTATGAACAAAAATGTGTGTCTGTAAGTCACCTTTCCTCCTAAATCCTTTACTACAAAAGTTACAGATGAATGGCTTATCAGAATTATGTGTCTGTTTATGGAGTTTCAAACATTTAGCTGTAGAAAACTCTTTGTTACATATGTTACAATTATGAGCCCTGTGTGTATGATTTTTTAGATGAGCATTAAGTCTTTTTATAGTTACAAATTTCCTATCACACATATCACACATATATATCCTTTTTCTTGAATGAACTTTCCTTTGATGTATTTTGTACCCAGTGTATTTTGTAAACTCCTTACCGCAACAATTATATATAGTGTCGACCAGTTCTCCATTATCTCTTTCATTAATTAATAACTTATTCTCTTTCCTGGTATAAGATTTTACCGGTTTTTTACTATTTATATTATCGTTATCACACACATCTTCATTTTTTACATTACACATATCGTCCTCCTGTTCATCGGTATTTATATCAAGAGAACTGTCTTCGGTCAAAATACACTCGCACTTTATTTCAATGTTCTTATATTCTACACTGTCGGTCTTCAATTCAGCTATTTCGCACTTCGCAGCTTCCGGCAAAACATCATTAGGCTCGTCAGTTATTTTCCATCGAAATGCATCATCATCATCATCGTCGTCATCATTGCCATTGTTTAGTATGTGATAGTTTGGATGAATTTCTTCAACAAAAGCCATTCTTGCTAACTTTGACTTCATAAAAGCATGAAATTCTGTATAAAAGAGTTATAAAAATTTAAAGATTAAATTTTGTATAAAATGCTAGAAAATTTATTAAATTATAATTTTTAAACGAATGTATGATTGTTAGTATAAAGTATTTTAGTCAAACAATTTTACTTCAACCCAGCTCCACTGAAATTTACACAATTCACTAAGATTTACAATATAAATACATTAATAAAAATGCAATATACTAAGACAAACACCAATATAAATCCAACAGGAGCAAATAAACTGTCTTTCTGATATTAAAAGATGACATCAAAATAACAGATGTTTATTCCTATTAAATACAATAAGGATTTTAGGATTTTTCAGTAACCAGAATAAGTTAAAAATAATAGTAGTCTAATCTCAATAAAACTATATTCAGCTTAAATTTTAATTTGGTCTAATTTCTCTAATGTTTCTGGGTTGTAGAGATCCCTCAAGATACGTTTCTGGCACCAAAAGACATTAAGAAAATTATATACACACATATATAATTTCCTTATGTATATAATATATACAATATCTTCCAAAAAGAAGGCTACCATTTTATATTATTGTAATTATGTTAATTATTATCTGAGAACATTAAAACATACATAAAAACATTAAAAAGCTATCCAAGTTTCACGTTTGCCCATTACAATATCTCAATGTGTGTTGCGTCACATGACACACATCTGACTGATAGTCAAATTCTTCCTATACTCACTACAGCATATACATTGTCACTCTTCCCACAGCAGCCACAATTCTATAGCTCCTGCAGATTTCTCACATTGCACAAAAAAGAGGGGTTCTGACTTTGTGAACAGCTGAACACAAAATGCCTTTTGATTAAGTAAGGCAAATGGTATTATACACTTTAAGAAATATACAGGGTAAGTCAAAATTATGTGAACAATCTTAATTTTTAATTAAACATTATTAATGAAACATCTTAATTTTAATTTTGTTTTCTATTCTGATTGGTCATGACAGACCATTGTTATGGCCTCCCCAATATCCGGTGTTCTGGCACTAAATTGTACTGTTGAATGTTGGTTTGAGTTCATTAATCGTGCTGGTGGTCAGGTTGAGACTCTGTATAACGCAAACTTTGAGTAAATGCTTTCTCTCAAATAGTGTTCACATAATTTTGACTCACCGAAGATTGTTCACATAATTTTGAATCATCCTGTATATTTCTTAAAGTATATAATACCGTTTGCCTTACTTAATCAAAAGGCATTTTGTGTTATTTTTTTAACTCTCAATTCTATAGGTACTAAGAGGTCTTTTCATGCCCATAAGCATTCAGACAGACTCAGAATGGAAAGTTAGGATGATGAAGAATAAGGTAATACATCAAACCATAGATAAAAATTTGAGGATCCAATCCAGATGCTGTATCATGGAAAGTGGCAGGCTGATACAATCACAAATATCCAACCCTATGATCATTATAAACTTTATCAGATGACGACTAGTTTACACACGTTATTTTAATAATAATATATATCATTAAATATAATATATTTACTGCTAAATATTACATTAATGTTTGATACATTTGTGATAATCTATATGGTATCTTCAATATCATAATTTATCTAATGTATTTTTGAAAAAAAAATGATAATTTCAATAAAGTTTTGCTTGCAAGCTGATAATTTTAATCATATTTTAATATCAATAGATATAAATTTCAAATGTACAGAAAACATTTCAATAGCAACAATTACGACTGTAAAATTCTATGATTAAAAATTAAGATATTAAGTACCGTAATAAAATAAACAAGCTATAATCAATTAATAATGATATTCTTTAATAATACTATCACCCGTTTAACTATCATTAAAATAAATTGTAATTCATTGATTCCATTTACAATCATTTTAATGAAACGCTTTAATATCATTAACCAGCAGAAAGATTGAGTCATTATAAACACATGTTGTTTCTCATATTCTTTCGAGAAAACGCTTGGATAATTTGTTAAAGTATATTTAATTATAGATTCGTAACAAGAGATTTTGTGTAGCTAAATAAGTATTGCTATAGACGACAACAAAAACATAAATGCTAATTTAAATGTTTTGTTAACATAATTTAATTCATTAGAATATTTTTTAATAAACTTAATAATACTGATGCATAAATTGTAAAAATATTAAATAAAAAAGATAAGTTCTTTCATCTTTAATTTATCACTTAATATCATTTCAAACAATTAAAAGATTGTCAGTACATTGTTTGTTAAGTAGATTAATAAGTTTAAAAGTAATATTCTCTTTTTTATGACTATGTGGTAATTACTTTCTCATATAATTAAAATTGTCTAATAAGAAATGAATGATATTAAGCAAAAAAATGTGATATAATTTATGATAATTTCTCTATAACTATAGTCCGAACAGTGAAAGAGTAGACGTGAGTCAGCCTGAGCTGGCAAAGTCTACATCAGATGAAAGGGATGTCATAGGTCACATCACCTTCTATTTCCTTCATCTGCTCTTTTGCTGTTGGATTATATTAATAGCAATCTCATACACATGCACTTACTATATGATGAAACTTTCATGGTACTTATTGAATTGTAAGTCTACTGCATCCATCATATGATGATCCTCAGCTAACAACAGTTGGATGACAGAGCAGTTAATTAAGGTGGCAGCCTACTGCTCTGGAGGACCAGGATTGAATCTCAACAGTTTGAAAAAACCCAGGAATTTTTTGGCACTGATATGTCTGGATATGTTGAGTTTTGCCTTTGCTTGCTGAAGAGAGATCTTCTTTACTGCCATGGTGGAAAGAGTTTTAAAAACAAATCCTCAGCTAACAAAAGAATTGCAATAAAATCTGACTAAGACGGAGTCTGCAAGAGTAGGAATCTTAATGAAGACGGAAAATTTTTCAGTCCCAATATTTTCCATATACTGTATTAATATGAAGATCTGTCTGAAAACAGAATCTGACTAATGCAGAAACAGATATGGATGGATTAATCCCACAGCTAATATTAACTTGGATACAATGGAATACTTTTAGCTGAGGAAGAAGCATTAGCAAACTTTAATGTCATCCACATGACAGTATGAATTAGAGAAAAGAAATTCTAAGAAATGTTGTACAGTTCAATTGCATATAACCAGAAAAAATCCAGTTGTCCTTATGGCGACATGATCAAACTACTGTCTTAGGTTGATGCATTAAAATAATTACACTTGTTACAATTAACAACTTACTGCTGATAAGGCAAAAAAATGAAGACCTATTTCTTCTTAATGAATCCAGGGTTTCTCACTAGCAGTGAACAATGTCAATATGTTTAAACAACTAGCCAGTACATTTGTTAGCAAAATAATGCATTTTAGATGGAATACAGCAAAGGCAAATAGTGATGATAAACTTTTTGTAAAAAATAACAGTAAGTTTATGTACTTATAAAACAAATCATAGAACTATAAATGTACAGTACAATAATAACCTACAGAGATAACCCATAAATAAATAGGCACCCTAAATGTCGGCATATACATGAAACAATATTAACTCCAATAAATACATTGCCATATTGAAGATGGAATGCCAGCATCAGAAAGGCATTCCATCTTCAACTGTTGACTCTGAGGATGACCCAGTAATTGGCCCAAAAACATTTGCATTATTTAAATTTAACCAGTTAAATGTGCATTAATTAAGCTATAAAAAGAAATATTATATTAGAACATAATTACCAAAGATGATGCAAGTATCAATTCAGATAATTTAATACTTTATTCTTAGTTCAAGGACCTTAAGAAACAGAAGACAATTGCATTTTTGTGAGAAATACGAAAGGAATTTTAGGTTTTTTTTTCTCATTGCGTACGCTAAACCTCATTGACAAGGAGAACAGAAAGATCATTTACACAAGATGTAACTTAAGTCCGGTTGTGGTCTCATCTGGACTGCATTAACAACTCTAGATTTGAAAAAGAAAAAAAAAAAAAGTAACTTCTACATTATTTTGATGTGACATTTTGTAATTTCTTTATTATTAATTATATAATTGAAATAAATATTTCTAATAAGAAAGCTTTAATCATTAAACAAAAAATTTAATTTAATAGTATTTAAATATATTAAATAAAACTTAATTCTTGGAATTTTTAAATAAATTTATTTTCTTGCCACTCCATTTTTAAATTAATCTATTTTCAAGAAATGTCTCATATCATATCACGCACAAAATACTAAAGAATCAGCGTGTTATAAAGTTTTAGTACTTAATAATTTTCCATTACAAAAAGTACATGATAAATGATCAATCTGAAGAGAATTCTCACTAGACAATTCGTTATTTAATAATATCTAACTAAAATTTTAAAATTTTACAAATACAGATACACCAGGTTTCCTGGCATCTTTATGTTAGGATTCTGTAGAGTTCTATTTATTGTTTTTTAATGTAATGCAAAAATTGTAAGTTGAGTTCAAGAACGTTGTCTTGTGATGGAATTCGAGAATGGAGTAAAATTTGAAGACAATTGGAATCGAAACAATTGAAAAGTTCTGGTAAAGAACATAAGTGGAGACTTTCCTTCCAGAAACAATTGTTATTTGTGACTTGTAGTCATATTATATGGAAAATAAACATTTGTTTATTGTTTTTATAAAAATAATTGTAGAGATTCGTCCAAAGAACCTGTTGACATTCTTCGGAACTGGAGGAAGTTGACCGGAAGAAGAACATGAGAACATTAACTGGCGCAGTCGGCAGGATTGAAGGACATAAATTTTTCAGTACATGATTGAAAATTTACCAGAATTTGAGTCTAAAAACTTTGATGAAGTTGAAATCATCCATAGAGCTCGGCATTTCAGAAAACTGAGGAAAACAGAAAATATTCAAAACAGCTAGAGACTGGGTGAATCAATATAATTTTTATTTTAAGCTTAAGGATATCAATGAAAGTGTAGAATTCGAAGTTCGAGGTGGCATAGATACCTTAGAACAAAAGAGCCAGAATGATGGTTATTTGGAATCCTTGGAAACTGAGGAGGTGAAAGGAAATACACAGGGCACATCATAGAAGAGAACAGTAATGAATACTAGTTAAAGAAAGTTGAACTAAAAATTAAGTTATAACAGATAAAAGTGGAAATGGAGATGAAAAGAATAGAAACTGTTAGCAATTGAATGCCTTAAATTCAAAAGAACAATCTTTACAAATGGTCAGACTGGTAATATGGACTATTCTACTCTAGTGAATGAGATCAACAAATGCCTTAAAAGAACGAAATCAGTTATTTCTCATATGCTGGAGGAAAATGTAGAACTGCCATCCTGGTTTTCAAACTTGTAGAGATTTTTAAGAAGACTTTCAAAGTAGCAGAAGAGTTAAGGACAAAGGTGACACTCCTATTTCTTACAGGAAAGTGCCAATGTGCTGTCCTATGCCTTCTGGAAGAATTGAGAAATGATTGTGTGCAGCTAAAGTTAGTAGTGCTAGAAAAGGTAAGGTTATTGCCTACAGAATAGAAGAAACAGTTCATGAAAGCAGAAAGATCATGTTGAAAAATGGTGACAGTTTGCCAACAGATTACAAGATTTATTTAGATATTATGCAGGAATGATTTAACTAAAATTAAAATTAACATGAAATACAGTACTTTTAATTGTGATTGTCAATTAATTGCTGATTGAGGATAAATTACCGATTGCTTTAATAAACATATTTCTCTTAGTAACAAAAAACAATAATATACCTTTGTTAACTTTTGGAACCTAATCCTGTTTTGCATTAGTCCTTTGTTTCGTACAGCATGGATTTGCATAATAGGGCACTTTTTCGGAACTTAACTACTGTGTTATATGAGGGATACTTATGCTTTCGAAGCATTAGTTGACATTGTTGTGGACCATTTTCTGCAGAGGTTAGATCTACTGATAAGAAAATACGTCTTCCTATGAGAAGGAGATGGATGGTTACCTTCATTAAGTTTAACTAAGTTCTCAAAAAAATCTGAAGAAGCAAGCCAACAGTCAGATTATAATAATCGTCCACCAAAATCAAAGGATCTAAAGAATAAAATCAAACTGGGTCAACATCATTTAAAGACAAGAAGAAGAACATAAACATCCCAAAAGGGCATGTTTTCGTAATAAATCTGTAAAGCATTTTGGTTATAGATTGTTGTCAGATCCCACATTCTGAACATTAATCATATGAACTGAGATAGAATGATTCTGGAGTCATCCAAGCATGGAAGATCTCAAATAGGAGATAGAATGATGGAAAGAATATCAGTCAGTTAGAAAATCAAGGTTGTTGGTGTCTACACATAAAGCTATGTTGACCATCTGAAAAAAATATGGATGGTTCAGTATTTAATGTCCTGCTTACTCTCTTGGATAATAATATGTCTAAAGAAAATCCAGTCATGATAAGTAATGCCATTACTATGGACTTGGATGAGGATGTTGACACCTTATTAACCTAAAGAGTACGAAATACTAAAAAGGAAGTTGGTTAATAACAAAATACTGACTTTTACTGACAATGTTGAATAGCATTATTCATTGTAAATGATAAATATCAACTTTCTGGACAGCAATTTTGAAATTGCTGGCCTGTAAATTCCAAGCTGTGTGTCCATCTGTCTTTCTTTAATCTCGAGAACAGTGTTAGATAGATGAAAGTCAAATCCAGATATGAAAGGCTTAGGGTCAGGAAGTCCCTATTAAATGTATACAAACTTCCAGTCTAGACTGAAAGTCACATGAATTCAATTCAAAAATTTTCCATGAATGGAGTTAATAGATGACCAGCATGACTCTGTTGTTATCAGGAAAAGTATGATGTACAGGGGCAAGGCACTACTAATTTGAGACAGAAAATGTATATTTTAAATTAAATAAATTAATTAAGAATATAATTAAAAATTGCAGCCTGGCATTGTGACGATGTCACAATAAATGATTGCTAGTTACTTTCTTTTAACAAAAATATTTTTCTAGCTGTAAGAAGACTGCACTAGAGCAGGTATTAAAAATTCTGAGGGATCGTAGCTCTTTGGAACAGAATGTCATTATGTGACATTCTGTTCCATAGAGTTGCATAGGATCTGTTCAATGTATTAGGTAATTGCTGTCTGAACCTCCTCCAGAGGGATTGATGCTATTATATTTTGGTGGTTAATGGTCATTTGTTATATCTTTCTTATATATATATCTAGAATTCAAATTTCAGTAGTATTTCCCTGAAAACAGAAAGAAACTACTCTAAATTTTTAATTTATAATGTTTCATATAATTTAATAGTAAAATGCAGCTATCAATTTTACAGATAACAGTTAAACTTTTATAGGTTAGGCTAAAACAAACAATATGTAATAAATCTGTAGTATTTCCAAGATTAAGAATGGAGGTGACGATCTTGAATGTGTATCACTCTGCTGCGATAGCTAAGAAATGGAAAGTCTTCAAGCTACAATATTTGATTTTACAGTGGTAATCCATAGGTTTGCAATTTGAAAATTGCAGCCCACAGTTATAATATAAGAATTCTCAGGAATATAAAATACATGGTGTACTGTACATAAAAGTAGTTTATAAATGAATAATACAGGGTGGTTATAATTAAAGTTGCACTACTCAGACCTATCTAGAGTCCATTCTCGTGGATGTATTTTGATGAAGCTTGGTATCTATGTTATATGGACAATGGGGAAAAGGAAAATGCAAAAAAAATATTTAGTTTGAATTTTTACCACTAGGTGAAAAAATGGTGCATGAAGAACAAGAAACACAAAATGGAAACACGCAAAAGGTTTTTATTCACAACATTTGTTCAATGTGCAATCCATTTGCATCAATTACATGTTCAAAACACCTTACGCATCAAAATACGTCCACAAGAAAGGGCTCTAGACAGGTCTGAGTAGCACAACTTTAATTATAACCACCCTGTACATGTGTATTATTAACATATAGGAATAGACTTATATTTGTTTGATACATTAACTTACAAATTATTTTTGTATTCAGTCCACTTCAACATGTGCACCTCTGGTGGCATAAATGATGTTTAATTGGCTAACCAGTATGCCAGCTCCATCCATACTCAATGTAGCATTTCCCCATCTACAGTGGCAATGGTGTTGGCCTACCTCTGCCAATTTAATGATTTGAAAACATCTGGTTTGGGAATCTTCTCACAATCAAGATCCAAAATAGTAGTGTGTTGTCTTGTTGGAAAATGATTATAAGTTGAAGGTCTGCCAATTGTATCAGGTACCACTCTAGCATATCAAGGTAATTATGTGCATTAACTCTCATTTTGGCCAAACAAAAAGAGCCAATAATGTTAGCCATCAAACAGCTTTATGTCAAAAAAACTTTATGAGTTAATGCATCAAACAAATATCAGTTTTTCCTGCATGTTAATACAAATACATATTATTCATTTGTAAAGTTGTCAACTATCTTTATGTAGTATAATGTCAAAGAAACAGCCAAATTCTTTTATTCTTACAAGGCTAAATAATTACTAAGCAATTTAGTATGAGGCTAGCTTGGCCTCATGCTAAATTGTTAAATATAATAATTATAAATAAATTAATTAATTAAAATTAATCTTAGAATATTTGGAAGAAAAGATCAGCTCAGAGCAGGAGTCAAACCTGCAACTCCTGCTTACTGTGCATGCAATGACAAGTAACCACAACTTTTGTTGAATACAGTATACTCTTTATTATACAAAAAAACTGAAAAATGCAGCAAAAATTTATGGAGAACAACAACTTTCAGTTGTTATCTGATTCTAGACCAGAAATAATTTGAAATATAAATGCAAAAGCACTTAAATGCAGATAAAACAAGCATTTAACAATTAAAAAAATAAATATATATAAAAAATTAACAACAGAAAATTAAATTATATAAAAATATAGTAAATAATAAATAAGTTCAAAGTATAAGACTAAAGTTAAATCTGAAAATATTTGTTCATTAGAAACCTTTGCTGAATTTCAACTATTTTATTTATTTAAATACTTTCTATTATTATAATAAAAGAAAAATGTAATTCAAATTATAGTCTTTAATTTAATTACTTTTACAAGGGACTTAGTTTATATCTTTACATTACAACCTTATTTGATGATTTATTATGATAAATAATTAAATTATTTGTTACAATCATTTTAATTGCTGTATAATTTGTATTGCAATTAAAATATATAGTATATTTTTTTACTCTCAACTCACTACTGTCAACTGTTTCTATTATACTGTATTTAATTACATCATTATCATTATTATGCAAATTATACTTTATTACATTTTTTATTCTGTTTTCTCGCTTATTGTATTCCCGGAAGAAACATAAAAAGAAATAACGATAACTTAATGACATAAAACAGCATGAGGTAGTGAATAATATCAGTAATGCATACTAATTACATTGTAAATAACTAAACAATTCATTACAATATACAAAAGCATATAATCAAATTTTCATTTAAACTAATGCATAAAATTATAAATCAATATTAAATTATTTAGTGTACAGTAAAGATCACTGTTACTATACCATTAGTACTTTATGACTAACTGACTAGGTAAACAATCATTTATCTCCTTTAACTATATGAATAGTTGACTGTTTTAGGTTGAGTTGTGAGTTAAACTTACAATCCCTGTGTATATTACACTATATAATAATCAGAATACTCACAAAAATATCATATATGTGTTAGTAGTATGTACTAAGGATGTGACTATGCAGACGCAAGCAAGCAAGAATGTGAGGCAAGAAGAGGTGATGACGTTTTACACTCTCTGTTTCTTGCTCTCATCTGTGTGGTCGTAATAAATGAGAGCTAGAAACAGAGAGCATAAAACATTATCACCTCTTCTCACCTCACTCTCTCAATTGCTTGCATCTACATAGTCACACCCAAGTCTATAAAAAGAAACTGTATAAAGTATATGGGAGCCACAATAAAGGTCTAAAAGATTGGAATGGAGTTTGCAAGGCACAGTTTGGCCATCATGGTCATATATTGTCAATAATACTCTTAATGTTACACAAGCTATCCAGATAGTGTTTTAAGATTATTTTCTCAAAATTTTTGAACACAAATGTGTAAGCATTGTCAAAAATAAATCAATAGCAAAATTTTATAATTCTAAATTCAAGCTGAAAGGATAATTCATATAATGTTAAACAGTTTTTTTTAATACTTAAAGACAATTGTTACCAATAAAGTAACAAAAGAATAAGAACAGGACAGTTAAATTTTATAAATCAAAATAATGAATTGACAACTTTATCATGTGTTTCTTCTGAGGAGTTTGATATTTTTTGAACATTATTTGATGTGAAAGCATCCATACAGAAACAGTGGAGAGAGTTAAGTATTTTGCATCTTAAATTAATTAAGAGAGAGCTGCAATTGATGTTCCCTTTCTTCCTTTGCAGTCTACCCTTGACTTATGATGGGGTTATGTTCTGAAAAACAGAACATAAGTGAAAAATAAATACTGTAAATAAAAAAGGCTATATGCAAGGTTATACATTGCATATTAGATTGTAAAGTATACAGAATAAGGAAACAAAGAATGAATGAAACAAAAGAAAATGTACAAAAGTATATTATAATAATATTACATACATTCTCATAATCTTTCAAATAGTGTCACATCCACCAGAAAAGTATGCAATAAAATTTTATTAAAATATCCTAGAAAAAAAAATTAAAGGAGATGATGGAATATTAGTTGCTGAATGAAGGAGATGCTATGGTGACAGTGCTAACAATATCTTTTTCTTCTGAAGCATGCTTCCAGACTAGGGATGCTATAAGGCGTGAGCTGCTTGAATTCAATTTTTAACAGTTTTCACTGTTGATGGCCAATGCGAGGACAGTTTTCCATTCTCTCGTGTTGGCCATTGTATGCACAAAATATGGTATGTCAAAACATTGTAATTCAAGGAGCATCTGTATATCGATTAGTTTTGACGTCTTTTGTCACCATGCTCAAAAGCTTACTTATTAATGCGAATATAATGTAATTATAATACATAGTCTCAGAATTCTGTTATAAGAAAGTTTAACAAATAAACTGATAAATCAAATGATTGACATTGACAATCTTGTTCAATTTATGAGATGTATTCCATTAATTTACTAAAGTTACTATTTTAATTAGGACATATTATTCCAAAGTGCATCTTATCCATTTTCACTTAATTTTCAGTATTCATTAAAATCTTTTAAAGCTTAATACTAACATTTATTTATAAACCAACATTTAGAATGGATATAATATGAGATATTAGCCAACAGAATTATAATTTCAACAAAGAATTGAGAAGATATTGATATTAATAAGATGGATGGGTTTGAAATAATTTAAAATGTGAATAAAACACAGTTTAAAATAAAATTTAATATTCTACATTAAATTTTATGCTGTAAGCCTGCTTTTAATGATAAAAACACTTTATTATATAGTTCTTTACATTAGCAATTGGATAGCACAGTTTGGAATGATGCACCTCAATTGCAACAAAATTCTGTTACTTTTCAGAGCACTGCATATAAATTTCCAGTTAAAAATATTCTCTTAAAATATACTTTAGCTTACATGTACAAGAACGTTTAATTTAATTTATAATCTCTAATAAAAGCTTTTAGTAAACAGCATTTGAATAAAACACAATTGCAAATGAGCTTTTTTTTATTTGGCAGCAATTTAAAAAAATTGTAGACCTATAAATTCCCACTGTTGTCCTTCCATCTGTCTTTCCTTAATCTTGAGAATGGAGTTAAATAAAAGACGAGATCAGATATGAAAACCTTATGGGCAGGAGACCCCAATTAACTATATACAAACTTCTATAACAATCCGAAAGTCAAATTATTTCAATTCAAAACCTACCTCTGAAAGCAGTTAATAGATGACTGGCACGACTCCATTGCTAATGGAAAAGTATGACGTACGGAGGCAAGACACTACAGTACTAATCTGAGGTATTTTAAATGAAATAAATTAAAAATATGATTAAAAATTCAAGTCTGGCATTATGACCATGTCACATTAAATAATTGCTCGTTATTATGTAAGTTGCTATAATATTTGAAGTATATATAAAATCACAATCAAATACTTTTAATATTTGATTGTGAATCTGAAGTATGTCAGAAAAATATATAATTTCTTTAATATGCTTCATTCATTCTGAAAAATAATAAATCATGAGAAATTTTCCCTTTAATAAAAGAAAACAAAACAGTCACCGCCCTACATTTGAAAGAGATCCTCCAGAAAAAAGAATGAGTCCTCTCAACCATAAAATAGATAATAGTTGAAATATTATTAAGTTACAAGCATGTATAGTAATTTATAATGACACACAAAAAATTATAATATCCTCTATGATTTTCATTTTTGTCAAATATTAAATAGTCTACAAGAATACCTTCATTTAATGCAAGATTCACTGAGGTGCAGTTTATACTATATGTCAGGAAATTCAATATATTCAGTCACTGCTAGCCTAATACAAATAAAAGAGCTTCTAACTGTAGTTTTAAAAATAAATTTTAACAAAAAATGATATAAATGTCAATGATAAAAAGTTTATCAATATTATTTTAAATGTGTTATTAACTTATCAATTTGTTTTAATAAAAACTTGCATATGCTTAACAGAAGTGCAGTGAACATATAGATGTATTCAGTGATATATGTAGCCCTCTCTATTCTCAGGCCTCATAGAAGCTCTTGACAGCCTTGACTTTACTACACAGTGCTGGTGTCATTGTTCCCAATTGAAACTTAGAATTGGTAAATTGTTAGCAGCATAGAAATATCCCAAAAGCTGGAACTTTATATAGTACTAGCTGCAAGGACCCGCTTCGCAGGGTTTTTATTTGTGGGCAAAAAGTAACGATAGTGAAGATTAAGATAATTACATTATAGCCAATCTTACCCGTTTTCACAGAATGCAAGAATTAGGTTCCCCATTTCCAGACTAATTAGAGACCTGGTCCCGATTCTATTTCTGAACGCCTCCTGTTCACGTCAAGTCAAACGAACTATTTTCAACGTTTCTGGAACGTTTACAATCGTTCTATAATCGAATCAATGTTTGAATTAAATTTGAACAAATTCGAACAAAACATTCGAAATAGAAAACCACTTTCAACCACTTTCAGCCTCATATCTCCCGCACCCTTATAGCTATTGAGACGCAACCACCCCTATGCACGAATGGAGACTTGGGGCTACCACCACATACAAACACCATTCACGTGCGATGTGTAGTTTTGGCGGAAAAGTGAAATATAGGGACATACATGTCCATTTTTATATATATATATAGATATAGATTTAGTTTACGCTTACCATGCAACTTCCAGTGCATTAGGTATTTAATCACAAATATTTTCAGCCTTGTTCATAGGCCCACTTCAGGTGAAATAACAAGAGTTATAGTTCTATTGAGCTTTGAAATGTTCTAAACTATTCGAATATTCTGTTCTCTTACTATAACTTTTGTTATTTCACCCGAAGAGAGCCTCTGAACAGAGCCAAAAACTCAAAATACTGGAAGTTGGTTTTATGCTAGCGTAAACTAGTTTGATTAGCAGAACTCAGTCCAGCCAAATATTCCTCACTACCTACTTGCTACCATTTGGTGTTGTACAATTTGGTACATATTTTTAAAAGATTAGCTTCTGGCATAATCTTGAATAATGGTCTAAATCAGTGTTTCTCAATCTATTTCTCATCACAAACTGGTAAAATTATGGATAGTGGATCAGTAATATGCAACTATATGCTTATGTAGAGTTACTGTTTGTAATAAAATACACACAATAACTCTAGATTACTATTTAACTGTCACCTGTAGTCAACAGTCAAATATTTTTCTGTGGACCGGTGAAATTTTTTCATAGACTGGAGTGATATACACTGATGTAGATAAATAACAACATTTACACAAAGAGCATTAGAAAATGTAAAATCTGTTATCAGGAGCTTCATACAGAAAAGAAAAAGCAAATAATATACATAGAATGGTTCTTTATTAATAAAAAGCAATCAAACAATTTTATTTTCATTAGTAAAAATAATGCTAATTTATACAGGCAGGAACTACTATGGTCCTCTAAATTTTCTCTGGACTTGGGGAAAAATCTCCAGCTGTCTCATCCCTCTTATTGATTAGTGTGGATTCAATTAATGTAGTAATATTCTAAAAAACATTAACTGCACTATCTGAGGTATTTCAGTATATTTTTAATGATGTAACAATAATTATATTGCATGTATTAAAAAGTCCTTGTGTTTTTAAAACTGCAAAACCTTTGATTTTATTCAAGATAAAAATGATGTGTAAAATGCATTGGAAAAGTAATTTATTCTACCAATCTTACATAATTGTATTATAGAAATATACATGAAAATTCAAATTTTCTTTCTTTTCTGACTTACAGAGGATAAAAGACTTCCAAATTCTAAAACATTATGTTAATAATGAGATAAAATTAAAGTTAAAAAAAGGTAAAACAAACCAACTTTGCAGAGAAAAACACTTTAATTAATTAGATATGAAAATAAAATAAAAAAAATTTGAATTTTTGTGTATTTTTCTACAATACAATTATGTAAGATTGGAAAATTAATCTGACTCCATCGTTTTAAATAGTTTATTTTTGAATAATTTATTCTAGTTTCTACAGTATACAATTATAAAAGTATTAAGATTTAATGCAACTTTTGTTAGTAGTGATACAAAGCATAGTAAAATTTTGCAATTCTGTAAACATATTCATCCATTATGTTTCAGTTACTGCATTGACTTTGTGATTATGATATGATCATTTAAAAAAAATAAAGTTTTAAAAATAAATAATATTTTAAACATATCTCCAAGGAAAAAATTTAATGAGAACAAACTGATTGATTTATATTCACTAGACCAATGAAAATTAAAACAACTTAATTAGAATAAATTCAGTTATTATATTTATCCATAAAAACTAGAATAAATTATCTTTCTAGTGATTCATTCATTTTTATTTTGGATAGAACTTACATTATTGCAGTTTTAAAATGCACAAGACTTTGTGAACAGTACATGCATACAGATAAATTATATATATAAAACATTGTTTATTGTAAGAAAAAAAAACAGTAACTAACTATTAACTTTTAAACAATCATAGTCATGGATATAATATTAATAAAATGGTTTAAAATATTAAATAATGAATTACACTTGTAGTACTTTTGTATTTTCTTAACTCATTAAAGCATTAACAACAAATGAAGCTTGCAACAATTATCTAATCCAGTGCTATTCAAAGTAGTTGACCATGAACAGTATCTGTGCACAAAAATTTGAAGAAAATGTGATATAAAATAACACCACATTTTCAAATATATATAATATTGCCAGTTATGTCATAGTACTACAGTATACAGGATGTCTCAAAAATACATGGATTAACCTCAGGAATGAGTTCCTCAACTGTAGACAAAAATAGTTTATATCGACATCACATGTGGGAGATAAGACCCATTAATAACTCAGAAACCCAGACACACCTTTGTAAGGTGATGTGAAGAGTTATGTTTCACAGACAGACCCTCAAAACTCTGAAACCAAGCATTTCTGGACCCGTGTTGTTGATATAAATTATTTTTATTGTCCGTATATGAGTAACTCTTTCCTGAGGTTATGCAGTGTATTTTTTAGACACCCTGTAAATGCTCCTAATGAAAAGATCCTGTTATGTGAAACAATGATATTTGAATACAGTAATATGGCAAAAACATGGTATCAGACACTAGTAAAACCACTTCCAGGTCCACATCACCAGTTAGTTTGAGAATTGAGAAACATTGATATAATCAAAGCAGAATATTAATATTTTGATTTTGTGTAAGTTCAAATCTTTAATATCCAGAAAGTTCCTAGAGCAAATTAACATTTCCAGCTACTTTAATCAACTATCATCAAGCTAAACAGTCAAATCCTATAGATAATTAATGAATAACTGAAGTATCATCATCATAAGAATTAAATGTGTATTTGACAAATATTTACTAAAAGCGAGTGCAAATGTCATAAATTACCGGAATGTAATACTTTCAATATTATGGTAAAAAGTTCCAGAACATTGACAAAACTGGGCGTTAATCTGCAAAATTTTATTATTATTATTATTATGTCAGATTTGCTTAAGTAAATTTATAATTTTTGATTAATTTATATCCAATGTGCTTAAATACATTTAATTATTATTTACATAACATCTTGATTGGTAGAATTGCAGCTCTGAATGGGGGGTTGTGGTTCCAGATTTTAGACCCCCCTAGACACTAACTGATAGTGTCTAGGGGGCTCTGAAATCTGATATTGGGCCACTTATTTACTGCTGTGGTCCTGGTGTACACCTCTGAGGTCCAACCCCCTCATTCAGAGCTACATTTATAGCTCGAATTATAATTTATATACACAGACAAGAAAGCAGGTTGTTTCTACACGCATATAATAATTAAATGTGAAGTATACAGTAAAAATTTAATTCATTTCGTTATATATTCATGAAAATTTGAGTAATTCCACAAATTTTTTTGTATAATATGCTAACTTTTCGCTATATTTATGTATTTTATTCATATACCAGGTATTTTTTTTATTATAATTATAAAACGATGTTTAACAAAACACTAACCGACGTTTACTAATGAAAATCCACTTCGAACAGAATTTTCATGATGGCCACCATTTTGAAACGGTTTTTGTCCCCCTAGCGGATGACATTTAATTTAATGGAAAATTAAATTATTTTAAATTACAAATTTTTAACTTTAAAAATATAATATGAAATGTGCGACAAAAGTATTATAATATATAATATAAATATTTTTTATATTATGGTTGTATACTTTTATATGCGCGGTTGAAGAATTGTCCGGTTAAGTACTGTATAATGTTTCTATCACGAAGTTCGATTCTCATTCCGAAAACTTCCCTCCTTTCTTCTATGATGTAGTTATTTTTATTATAATTCTGAAAAAATTCTAAGAATAAATGGAAAGAAAAGCCCATGATTTGAATGAGAAGATTACTCAGAAGTGAATTACCGAAAATTGCAGATCGCACGACATGGAGTGCTGCGATTCGTCACAGTTTAATTAGTGTAATGTGCTCTATTGGGCTCATCATCCGGCCACTGATTGTCGGCCTGACCGAACCCATGACGAGCTTGATTAAAAGGTATTCTTCGAACATGCGATTGGCTTAATTAAACTTTTTGTGCCCATAAGGCGAAAAGAGTTTTTTTCTCACTCTTTTTGCTATGTGGGCACTAAGAAAATCTTTTTTAGCAAGCCAATTAGGGGTTCGGCCAGGTGGTGTGGGACGGGTTCAGACATATTCGGATGAACCATTTCTGAAAAATCTCTTATGTTATTCGATTCGTCCTGATTCGATTCTATGTACCTCAGTTCCATTTCAGTTCATTAACCAATGGGTGAAAAGAGTTAATATATATATACACACACACACATATCAAATTATATATACATCGAACGGAGTCAGATTGATTAAATGATCAATCACATCCTGCTCCTTGGTATCGCATGGAATTATTTTCGATTCTTTTTTAAGGTGGCAGATTTCAAAATGATTCAAAGAATAAATGTTTTTTAAATTGCCTCGAAAACTAATTATTAATTAAAGAAACTTTGAAAACGATGTACATAATTTGATCAAGGATGAAAGAATCTCAAATTTATAAATTAAAAATCATATATTTTCAGACTATATTATGTATTTATTTGAGGCACAATTGCGCTGCGCATTTGCTAATAGAATATACAGTAGAGCGTCGTTTATCCGAATCAATTGGGGACTGGGGTTGTTCGGATAACCGATTATGTACGAAAAAATATATTTACCTATCCCGTGTTGAAATTTTTTTCCGTTGCGTGTCGCTTTGCGTTGAATTTTCGTCGATGTTAAGCCTAATGTAAACTTTTTAAAATAATAATCGTGGCTATTGTATCGTTAAAAATGATTTCTTTATGTTTTACAAACGAAATACATACATTGAAAAATATAAAAACAAATAAAAATTATACTTTAGGCCGACTGGAATTCTTTCGGATAACCGACGTTTCGAATAACCGACTTTCGGATAAACGACGCTCTACTGTATTATTATATAAAAAGTGCAATTTTTTTTTCATAAGTCGAAAATTATTAATTAATTAATTGTGGGTAGCATTCCTAATCATCTGGATATAAATCTTTTACGGGAACAAATGAAAATGATATATAATGACGCTGAAACTGTTTGCTGTTTCGATATTGCGTGCTAGTTCCATGCAAACGATCGAAAATCCCTGTCATACCGTAATTCTGCTTGAATCTGTAACAAAGAAAAATTTATGAAAGTAGTAAACTAGATAAATATTCAGAGAATGAATCATGGCACTCACTTTAAATGATGAAAGTTGTGCATTTCACACGACGGAATAAAAGGAAAATGATAACCAGAATGATCATTTATAGTTGATAAAACGGCAATGATGTACCATAATTGGTGACTTACATAATGAGATCCCATAAGAAGAGGACCCATAAAAAGTGGAATCAAGTTTGATAAAACATGTTCGACTGGATGACAATACATA
The DNA here is from genome assembly GCF_000671375.1 of Centruroides sculpturatus. Taxonomy (NCBI): domain Eukaryota; kingdom Metazoa; phylum Arthropoda; class Arachnida; order Scorpiones; family Buthidae; genus Centruroides; species Centruroides sculpturatus. The sequence continues at coordinate 723,351 of NW_019384326.1, forward strand.
GCTGATATAGCAATTGGTGTAGTACATTCGTGGTGTTGCTTATGAATATATTTATATAGCTTTGGTTGATGCAATAACCTATAAAATTCCAAAGAAAAGATTATTATGAGAAGGCATAAAGCTTAATATTATTAAGATTATAAAATACAACGCCTAGGATTATTGTTGTTTTACAACAATACTTGTAAAGTAGTATCACAATGATATATTACTCTACTACTTTATTGATAAATCTTTATATGACGATAAAATTTTTAAAGTTTTATCAATTAATCCCTATTTTTTAAGATATATACTGATAATATTTATTGTCGCCATGCAATTCAGAAAACTAATAAATAAATTACTATAAAACTATAGATAAATATTGAAGAATTATTGCAAAATGAATGTAAGATTGTGAAAAATTTCCATAAAGAACTTTAGAAATCCTTAAATTGGTTGAGGTAGTAAAAGCTTCAGGCTGATGCTAATATCTGGGATTCGTGAGGTTTCTAAACCCAGACTGTTTTCATGGTCGGATGTCGGGCACAGAACGTATTTTCGTATAAAACAAATAAGCTATAGCTTAGAGTCTTATTCTATTCCAAGACAATTTATACATATTGCCCATTATTATTTGGAAAAGGAGGAACGGCTTCCTGTATATTGCAGCATAGGGTACAACAAGACTAAATGATTCTCTGGTCATCACCAATTCCTCTTCACCCGGCCGCTACCATTGTGCTATGGTGAATCCATAATAATCACGAGGCAAATATCTTCCCAGTGCTCACGTGCAAAATGGGTTAATCATTCTGTAATTTCAATATTATTTGAGAATATTTTAACATTACTATATATATAATTTTCCTATTAACACTTTCCTATTCCTACAGAAATTTTTATACGAAGGACCTTCCTATAAAAATTTCCCCCTAGTTTGATGTTAGACACGCGAAAATAACTCAGAATATACTACGCAGACATTCTGTTACTCGATTCGAACCCGAGTCTAACTACAGTACCAATAGTCAGTGAATTTATCCAGTTGGTCCACCAGTACCCAAGTGATGGCCAGATGGCTGAGCAATCAACGTGACACCTTATCGCTGTGAGGAGCCGGAACCACATCCGGACGAGTCAAAAACTGCAGAAATTATTACGGGTTGGTCCGTTCGGATATGTTGGACCTTACCTTTCATCAACCAGTCACCCTATTGTGGCCTGGCAGAGCCCGTAATGGACTTACTAAAACGGCTCTCCCACAGAGCAGAAAGGGAGGGTTTTTACAAAAAACCAGTGGCCAATTGGATAAAATCACTGAACACTGATAGTTGGTTCAGTATGTTCCGATGTAGTAAGCAATGCAAAATAGTACCGTACATTTATTAGTTCACAGATACTGAACACTTTGATATTTAACATGTAAGGGGATGATCCATTTACGTGTATCCGTTAGTACTTCACCAGAGCATTATTTCGGAGAGCGCTACATCAAATTTTAACTATATTTATGCGATTCTTACCAATGTGAATAGAAAAATCCAATTTCATAAACCGCTGTGAATATCAAAATTTCAAATGCAATCCATTGCAATGGTGGCAATATGATCCAATTGTTGATGTTTCTCCATTTTACCAATTTATAAGCAACAACGTTAAATGGAATACCAACAAAAATTTGATTAAATAAAACTTGCTTTATGATACGATAAATTCTCAATAATTTCACCTGGAAAAGAAAAAGAAATGTTACATTTAATTACATTTTATTACGAAGAAGAAATTAAATATGTTAATAAGTTCGACGTAATGAAAACTATAAAAAATTAATTTTATAAAGTAGTTAATTAGCATAACTGTAATCAATTTACAGGATAATTTGAAGAATCCTGTACTCTGTAGCGAGTCAAAATACCCGGTTTTCCTGTTACGTCTAGGAATGTGTAGAAGAGGCCCAACGTCCAATAAAGTGCGGTTGTTATAATAAATGTACCTATATAATATACAAAATTAAATAAATTACCTAAAGTAAATAAACTAGCAATAGCTACCTACTCCAGACCATAAGGTTATATTCGTCTTCATTAAAATATTCAAAGATTCGTTCCCATTTTTCTTGACAAAGGTTTTGGAAATTATTTAAATAATAAAGCATATTCGTAGAGCAAACTGTTTAAAAGTAAACAAAAACAGAAGCGAAAGATAATGTAAACGTATTAAAATTAATTGTATTTTAAAAATGCAAAGATGATCCAAAACTTAGGCACAATTCAAATTCATGTCACAACGAATTTTCATTCTAAATATACGCGATTTTCACAGAAGTACTAAGAAAGACACTGGATTTTTTAAGTACAAACATTTTATCCACAATTTACGTACAATTTCTGACACTTAGCGGAGTTTTTGACACTAACGCCATTTGATGTCATAAAAAATAACGCTATGTGGACCCACTAGTGACCAAGCGGTTTTGTTCCCTGAACACTGGGAGTTCGGTCGTGGGTTCGCGCCTCGCCCGGACAGGCTGGCCACGTGGAGTTTTCTGGGTTTTCTCCACGTCTATAACTCTTGAATAGGGGCCAGTTACTCTTAAAATATCTCCCAAAAAGTATTAATCCCTGCGTAACGATCATCATAAACGCATACAACTACAATACTATTACATGACAATTACGTCACACTTTACCACGGGCGGTATTGCCTAGAAGCTTATGCCCAACTAGATGATACAAGACAAGGCACTATGTGATTTTTTTTAACTCTCTATTCCGTGGGCAGTAACAGAGCATTTTCTAGCAAGCTCATTATTGGTTCGGTCAGGCCCGCAATGGGACTGCCGGATGGCAGAGAACGGGATCTGACATATCCGGATGGACCACTCCCCGAAAAATTCCTGTGGTTTTTCAATCCTTTCAGATTCGATCACAGTTCTCATAGCAGTAAACAACCACCTTAACCTCTCGGGCATTCCGATGTCAAATCATTACGTGATGTCACAGAGGCAAAAGTGACTTGTAAAGGAATCTTCTTAAGACCATGCATTACAAATGAGTATCAGTCAGTGGCAGAAATTGCAACTAAAATTTACATAAAATGTTTGTACAGTACTTCAAAAAAGTCTAGTATCGTTTTGAGTATTTTTGTGAAAGTTTTATGAATTTACAATTCACATTTTCTGAAATTGAAGTTTTAAATTTATGCCTGACTTGTCGATCATCTAGTTATCATTTATATAATGTTTTCTTACATATTTAACAATAATACATTAAATTAAAATGAGTTCGCGCCTCTGTAGATATGCAAAGGCGCGAACTCATGAATACATATGCGAAATTAATTGATAGAACAATGAACAGATATGTGAAATTAATATGAAATCTATCCGTTTAAAGATGAGTAAAATGGCATTGTTTTTAAATATATAATTTTAGCATAAAATAATTTATATATTAAGAGAATATTTGAAATATTTTTAGAAAAACAAAAGCCGAGGTCACACCTTACAGTTTCGAGCCACTCAGGCAAATGCAACCGCGATGGCTTTTCCAGATAACTTGTAAACCCCTCCTAAAACCCGCCGAGACTGCACAAGCTCAACTGGAAACAAAAGGTTTGTTTTAGTAATAGCAAATGCGCATCCAATCAGCCACATTATTCGGGCACATCACACGGTGGAAACTTTGAAAATAGTTATTTACAAATTTGAAACCGTGTATTCCTGTTTTCTCTATTTCTCCAGCACGATGAAGTGCAATAAATCAGACACTAGGCAGTTTTTTTCATTCCTTATTTATTCCTTTTTTGGTTGATACACGTTTCGGGTTAATTTGAAAATAGTTATCATCATGGTGAAAAGTGAGAATACCGGTACAGCTTTAGAACAAGCTTATTCAGGTTCACGAATGCCTGCAGTGTTTCAATTCTTCGTTTTATCGAAGAAAAGATAAAAGAACACAGAAAGTACTAAGCGAAAGTTTTACCATTGAAAATACCATTTTTAGATTTCTGGATATAAAATGTTGATTGTTTTTAGTTTAGTAACGACAATATTATTTTAAATATAGATACAAAATTAAGTGAAAGCTACTATCATCTGCGAACGACATTCCTTCGGATTAAGAAAATGTAGAAGACAGCAAACAAAATGGATGTTGATTTATTAAAAGGTCATGTGTTTCCGAGTTGCAACGCCAAGGAGCCACGACAAGACACGTGCAACTCACGCTTGTTGCAATTGCCTGAGCGACGAGAAATCGCTAGGTGTGACCATTGCTTAAAATGACAAGATAGTCGAAGTAGTAAAGAAGTCAGCCTGACAGTATGTAAGACCGGGGTTCGGTTTAGGTCAGGAACTTCAGCCGTCTTTTTTATGGGAAAGATATGTCTCGGATATGTTGAGTTCCACTTCTCACCAGACAGCTGTCTCCATTGTGAGCCTGATCGAACCCACGATAGATATGACTTTTTTTCTCGTTTTATGGCTGTTAGCCCTGTGAGCACTAAGATGGTCTTTTAATCCATATCCATTGGCTATGCCCACAATAAGGCGACCGGATGGTCAGAGATGAGGCCCGATATATCCCGGACAGACTGCCCATGAAAAATTTCTTTGGGTTTTTTGACCTGTCTGAATTTAGTCTAAGATCCTGAAAGCGGGTCGGCCGTATGGCCGCAGTGGCTTGGCTTCGGCTTGCCACTCTAGATAGCCCGGAATTGACTGTCTGATTTTCCACGAGTGTTAGCGTTTTCCGGGACTTTAATGGCTGATCATCCTCTCAGATCAGCTATAGATCATTGCCTTGGTAAGCCATTACACCAACTAGCTAATCTAATATAGGCTTATCTAAGAATTAAATACCTGCTCCAACGGAAGTTTGCATTTCGTGGCGGCTGCTGAAGTTGAAGAAGTTGCGACGGCCCTACCCGATAATCCACAGGTAGCAGTGAATTATCAGGTAGGCGGGAGCAGGGTCTCCCGCCATGAACTTCCGGTCGACCTCGGCACAATGAGTTTTTTCAGATCCCAGTGTTAGATGATTCTCTCCATAAATCCATCATTCCCAGAGTGGTTAAGCTAATATTTTAACCGCTGGGCCAATTGACCATCCCTGTGAGCACTAAGGAAGCAGTTTGATGATGGGCAAGGCGCCACCATTCTACTCTGAGGGGCTACAAATCGAATCCAAGCGAGCAGTCCTAAGAATTTTTCATGGACAGCCAGAACCACAGAGAAAGCAACTAGGTGGAGGGACGAGACTCGGAATATCCGAGACTTAACGCCCATGAAAAATTTCTGCGGTTCAATCCCGGGTTCTCCGAGGATCCGAGGACGCCTTAACAGTATACAGCCGTTGCCCTGATGGCATTAAGACTATTTTTATCCCACCCATCGGACGGCCGAAAAGCTGAGGCAGTTAGTCATCAGCCTATAGCTACGAACGACTCAGGATTGAATACTAAAGATCGAAAAACACCCCAGGAATTTTTCGGGGAATATCTGTCTCGGATATGTCGGACCCATCTTTCATCATTCGACAGCTCCATTGTAGGTCTGGCCGAATCCAAGACGGCCTGAAAAGAAGCCTTAGTGCCCACAGGGTGAAAAAAGATTTCAGAAGAAGCATTTGGAATTTTCTTCTTAAAAACAATTGAAAGGTTGAGGTCTAACTCTCGTGTGCGTTGAAAATGAATTAACAATGCCATACTTGTATTAAATATATTGTATCTAAAGACAATGAAAATTCCTAGGGTTTCGTTGTAGTATTAATTGAAACAAAACAGGTATTACAAAGAAATATGAAAAACTAGCGTACACACTTTCACAGTATCTCAACTTTTAGTAAAAAGGGTTGAACGACTGTTCACACGATAATTCAATTATTCTAAATAGAAGCTTCATTGTTTTCAACAGTGACTACTTCTTTCGAAAGCCATTAACAGAAGAATTCAGTATATTATAAGTCACATTGTTATCACTCTGTGTAGATCTCTTACTATGTACTGTATTAGAATTATGTACTACATAATTCTAATACAGTAGTTTAATTAAGTTTCTTAAGTTTAGCATCACTCGCGATTTAGTACTGATTTTAGAGATAAAGGAATGATGGCGCTAAAATGAAATTTGGCTATAGATATTTTTTTAAAGCATCATTTAATTATTTTAATAACTAATAAATATCGTTTATCTTAAAGTACAGTACGTACAGTACCTTAATATATTACTGTAATAGGTGTACCATAAAATACCTTAACACAAGGTAAGAATCTAGCAATAATTCTATACCAAATAGCAAAATGAAAAAAAGAGAAAGATCAAAATGGCGTATACTTCACCTGAATTTACATGTATGCTAGTGAATATTCTTCTTTAAGTGCTGTTATAATACCTAATTGTTATATAATGACACTGTTTATACTGTGATCTTGTTTATTTCAAAATATTGAATCTTATACGTAAATATCTCACCCTATTTATTACCAAATCTGATATATAACACGGGTTAATGCCCTTTCAAGTATCACGTTTTGTGCATAATATAGGAATCTGTTACAACATCGAACTCTCTACAGCTAATTGAAGCTTATTCCCTCACCTGGTCGTCTTTCATTTCCCCTGTGTTATGGAATGAGACGTCCTCTCTGTAATATTCTATAGCAGTGTTTCTCAAACTGGGATACGCGAAGCATTTCTAGGGGTTACACGAAAAATAAAGTTTATCTGTAATAACTGGCAAATATAATCAGCAATTTTTTAATCAGTAATCCTTTCTGCTGATTTTTCAGTTTATCTGTAGGCGATTCATAATTTTCTAGGCCATAGTCTATGAAAGCTGCTAACTTTGATTCTTTACGTATTTTGATGTTTTATACAATTTTGCAAGTTCAGTTATTTCAATTTAATGAGTCAGCCTACAGCTCTAGGAGATCCGGAATCGAATCCGGGTCCACCGCGAGTGGTCAGTGGTCATATACAACCGGATTAAACCTAAAACAACGCCAGCGGGCGCTGTGATTCGTCTAAACTTGTCACGTGTATAATTTTTGTTTTTAAGGAATCTGATATCACCCAAATGTTTACAATTTTTTTAATTACGGATTTTATATTAAACTGTTATATAAATATATGTGTTTCATGTGTTAAGTGACAAACATTTTACAGAATTTCAAAGATTTAAAATTCGAAACTATTTTCAATTCATGGAAACTTATTTAATTTTTGCACTTATAATTTTCACGAATAACAAGAATGGAGCTTTCGCCAGTGGACTAGTGGTGAACTAGTGAACAACTGAATTAGAGAAACCAGTCGTGCGGTCGGGCCTCTCCAACGCCCGTTTGGAAACGCCCGTTGGAAAGGCCTCTCCAACGCCCGTTGGAAAGGCACGACCTCACGACTCCGGATTTCACGACTGCAAGGTGGAGTTTTTCAGGTTTTATTTACGTTTTTAACACTTAAACAGAAGTCAGTGTTATGGGAGGTATCGCGCACGATTGGAGTAGCCATAGACCAGCTGCGCTTACAGACTATAAAAAGGGAGGGGCACAAGCTATAAAAAAGAATGTCATACATTATGCACGAAGCTTTAAACTTATTTAACATCGGATTAGCGCTTCCAACAAAGTGGCACTAATTACAATCGAGATTTGGCCTTGAAAACAATGAACATTCATTATTTTCAAAGCTACATTTTGGTAAGCATACGACGAAGAGACCTTAGGCATATATCGTTTATTAATTTCTTTTATATTTGCAGAATAGGCTTGAAGTCGTGAATCTTCTGTTGTTCGTTTAAAATAGAATTCGGTGTTCTCTTGGAATTGGGAAAAGGGCAACCCGGACAAAAAGGGTGCACATACCCCCAATGCCCCAATGTACTAGCATCCCTGCCATAGACAACTAAATGTAAAGTTAATTTTAAAAAAAGTGCTTCAAAAGTGAAGAATAGGATGAACAAAAATGAATTGTATATAACTAGTTGATTTTCGTAATATATGACAGAGTTTATAAAATGCTTTCTCAAATTTATACCTGAAAAGTATCTTTATCTCATTTCATTGTATTTACAAAGAAAAAAGTATTTTGGTTTATTAATATTATTTACTCTTCTCATCTTATTGGGCACCAACAAGGCCCTTTTATCAAGCTGTCATAAATTCAACCAGACCCAAATGGGGCAGCCGGGTGATGACGGACGGCGCCATGTTCCCACGTTCCCTCGATTTCTCACGGTTGGTTATGATGACGTAGCTAAACCAACTATAGCAATGGTGGAGCAACAAACTATGGGGTGACCTTACTGGGAGTCAGAAAGTACGCAGTATTCCTCACAAAAAAGGTCTCGGGTTTGGTTATATTTTGTACAGCAACGCGACACAAGAGAGATCTGCTGAGAAAGTAGTACCTCCCGGGAGGTCTATTGGAAACTAGCACTTAGTCATGTGTTACAAAAGTGAAGAAAACTCGAAAAATATATGGCTCCACGTGGCTAGGCGCAAAACCAGTGTTCAATGGTTTTTATCCACTCGGCCAATGACGGGCACGAGTTTTTAAATGCAAACGGAATTAAATTAGCCATACTCTGTTGGCCATTGAATATATTTGTGGACGATTAAACAATTTATTCTTGTTAAAACATTAAACGATGATTCATGGTGCTACAGAACTCCTTGATACCGAAGCAATCAGTTGTACTAAAGAAATTCTTAGATAAGGCACTATTAATTAAACCAATTTCTGTTGCTGAGGGTTTGGTTTTTATAATAGTTTAATTATAAAGTCATCCATTATTGTACAAGTAATGCTTTTTGTTTTAAACACCGCCGTGTGGGCATTAAGATGAACTAAAAGTTCATCTTAATGCTCACACGGCGTGTGTTGAAAATAATGGATTTTAAACACACTCTGGCGAAACTCATAATGGATTTTAGCAAATCCATTATGAGTTCGCCAGATCCACAATTGATCGGCCGAATGGTGAGAGATGGAGTCCTCACTACCCGGTTACTCTACTGTGAGCCCCATAAATAATACAATATGAGACATGGACAATTGATTCTTGTGAGGAAAAGGTGGAGAGAACGGTTGCCAGATTTCTGCGATTAGATTAAAATCCCCAAAATTTATTATTTAAATTAGAATTGATTTATTTGCGAAAACACCGTCCACCTCTAAGCTGCACTGTTGTTTTCTTCAGGGAAGTGAAGCATAAATGAATACAAAATAACTCCCACCAACGGACATATTTTAATATTCCCGCGAGTGACCGTTTTTCACAGGTTTCAATGTATGTCCAACTAGAAGTTTTATACTATTATTAAGAAGAGAATAAACAAAAGTTAATTATATTTTTATTTCTTCCGTATTCAAAAAATTCATTTAGTCTGGGGCTTGCATAGGAGGAGCATTGATACTATTAAATTTTTATGGTAAGAGGTGGAGAGGGTGGGGAGATAGCGGAATGTCATGTATTTCGAGAGGGGCAGGACTTAATAAAGATTTTATTCGTTATTAATATTTACACTCTTTCATAAAATTCATCCCCATCCTGAAAATTAAGTTTCTTACTATTTTATAGTAATTAAAAATATATAAAATGTTTTATAACAAAATATGATAACAGATGGCGCCACACACAAATTTATTTTTGCTTAATTAATAACATAAAAGTTTTTTTCTTAATAAAAACTTATGACAGCCAGAAAACTTTACGTAACTTTTTTTTGCTGGACTTTTAATTTAATTCTTTGTATTTATATAGCATTTATACACTTTATATTCGGCATCATCTTCTTTATCTCTGTCTTTTCGTACGAGAAAAAGGGATTTACATGAAAATTCTTTGAAGCAAGAAGATATCAAGATGAGATTTTTCAGGAAGTTTAAATAAAAAAAATAATAAAAATTCTTCCTATTGAATCGTTACAATCCTATTTATCTGGCGATTTCTTTATCTCTCTTCATTTCCCTCGAGAATAAACGATTTTTATCACAGTTAAGTTGCTTTCAGCATTCTTTATCTTTCATCTAAAGTAAAGCAGAAGAACAAAATGTCTTCTGACAAATTACAAACTCGAATTGGTTTAAAGTTAAATCTCAAAATACCTGAAAATCTCTCATATTTTAATTAATTACAAACGGATCTATAAATTCTTAAATAAATTATTGTCTGTCGTTAATCTCGAAAACGAAGTAGTAGATGAAACAGGAGAAGAGATATAAAAACTTTAGGAGCAGAAGGCCCTGATTAACTATATAGGAATTTCTAGTCTAAGACGAAAGACAAGTTATTTCAATTGAATTTTTTTTTTCTGTAAAGAGATACATGACTACCACGACTCTGTTGATGAGAGGAAAAGTATAATTTATAGAGGAAAGCCACTACTAATTTGAGATGGAGAGCATATATTTTAAATTAAAAGAATAAATTAAAATAAATTAAAAATATGATTAAAAATTGCAGCCGGCATTGTGACGATGTCACAATAAATAATTGTTCGTATTTAATAATTTTTGTGTAAAAAAATGAAGTTATTTATTTTTCAATATCAAATTAGAATTTTAGATTTTCTTCAATTTTTATAATTAATTGTTTTGTTTTGCTATTTATTTTTTGTTTAAATTCAGCTTGAGAGAGAATGAGACGGTCCTCGGGCCACTCAACGAAATCTGAACTCCGGACTCGAGTGAGTCTCGCCGAAAGCTAAGAAAATATATAAATAAAATCAATAAAACAAATAAAAACATTCTTGAAATCATTTTCGTATTCTGTTTTTCACACAAAGGTCTAAATTTTGGGGCTGTAAATCAGATACCTAATCATAGAAACTAGTTAGAGTTGGGCCCTCTATAAAAAGTATTTTATATAATAATTGTACACCATTTTAAACATAGCTCAGAGAGANGACATCGTCAAAATTTCCAAATAATAAAACATGCCAATGTAAATTTTTCATAATAAACGATAAAATAACATTACTAATGTTTGGTGAATATTTTATAAGATGTAATTGTATGAAATGTAATAATAAATAAATATTTATTTTGTAGAATTTGTATGTTTTAAAAAGTTATCTGAAAATGTAAAATTCCCAAAAAAGGCTTCTACGGGAGCAGCTGGATATGATCTATTTTGTAATAACAACTTTGAAATTAATCTAAATGAACAAAAACTAATATTTACAGATCTGGCAATCGAAATGCCAAATAACTGTTAAGCTAAAATAGCTCCAAAAACTTCTTTATCTTTAAATAATATTATAATTAATGCGAATGTAAGTAATTGTGACTCCTGCAGAAACATCGGAGTCCTAAATCTGTAATATGTACTCAAGTATTCAAATAAACAAATAATATATTAAAAAAAAAAGTGTTTATTTCTTTGTAGACAATATACAACCCCCCTTTGACTGAGAAACTTTCTAGTCTTCACCATTAGAAGAACGTACTATTCGTCTCACATTTATTATACAACATATTAATTATACAAAATGGCATTTAATTTGCCAATATCAGCTATTAGATGAACAATTCCTAATCGATTTTTCCGACCATCTTCATTGGAATAAAGTTGCCGAATTCCAACCTCTTTCGGATAATTTTATTATTCTTTTCATAAATAAGTTTGATATAAAAAATTTTTTTAAATACAGTAGACCCCCTATAATACGGTAGATACGTTCCGTTTTATATGAATTCCATGTTTTACGATCACTTAAATGCATGAGCCAATCACAGCCCGGCACGTGTGTAGTTTACGGACTACGGCTGTTTGAAAGGTTTTTTCCATAAAATTAATCGATTCTAGACTAATTTGACTTAACATTTCCAAAACACGTATAATTTTTTGGGAATAATCCATATAAACTATGCTATAAACAAAAAATCGTAGGATTACTTACCGAGTGTGCACCGTTTGACGACGCCATTGCTTAAGCTTGTTTTCGTCGCGGAGTGGCTCATCGAAGTTATTTTTCTGAGAAAAATTCGCTGAACTTTGGAGACATCATTAATATAAATATAATTTTTATGAACGTTAAATAATAAATGGTTTTTAGTAGGTTCGCTGCTCGTTTAAACTCAACGGTTTGTGCAATATCCGCTATTGGTCTAGATTCGACCAATCCTGTCGCGACACGAGTCGGCTATGACGTTTTACCGAATTATACGAGTCTCTTTTAGCGTGTTTATACGAATACGGTCGCAATTTTTTCGCCGTATTATACGAATCCGTATTATATGAACCCGTTTTATAGGGGTCTACTATATTAACAATTAAAAGTAACAAGTTTACGCGAATTACAAAATTACCCAAATTGGAATTTTTTCCCCGTTACCAAAAACTTGACCAACAATTTATTGATGAATTTCAAAGTTAACTTTCTTGGTGTCACACTTTAAAATATCAAAAATTAGATCGAGATTATATTGTCAGCAATGGCTCTAAGAAGTAACTAAATGTTAAATGTAAAAAAGGCAGAATTTATTCATGTACTTACTCAGAAATATGTCACGCTTTAGATAAAGAAAAAGTGGAATGACGAACCATTTCTCTCCATCTTTCCTTGTCATGAGCATTCTCAGATCAGTTCCAATCCAGTTCTTGATATTATCCCTCTATCTCTTCCTGCCTCTTCCTCATGGTCTTTCTCCCTCTACCATTTCCTTTATCACTGTCTTCATTAATTGACCTGAAGATCCCCTGTTCAAACGTCTGACAAATACAGATTTTCTTTGCTTAGCACTGGTCATTAATTGTTTTCCTTCATCAAATCTCTAAAGTACTTCTTCGTTTGTAACCTTCTCTGTCCATCTTTTTTAGGCACCACATTTCTACTGAATTTATTCTGTTTTTCACTTTCTTCGTGATAGACAAAGACTCATATTCACGCCAATGTAAATTTTTCATAATAAACGATAAAATAACATTACTAATGTTTGGTGAATATTTTATAAGATGTAATTGTATGAAATGTAATAATAAATAAATATTTATTTTGTAGAATTTGTATGTTTTAAAAAGTTATCTGAAAATGTAAAATTCCCAAAAAAGGCTTCTACGGGAGCAGCTGGATATGATCTATTTTGTAATAACAACTTTGAAATTAATCTAAATGAACAAAAACTAATATTTACAGATCTGGCAATCGAAATGCCAAATAACTGTTAAGCTAAAATAGCTCCAAAAACTTCTTTATCTTTAAATAATATTATAATTAATGCGGGTGTAAGTAATTGTGACTCCTGCAGAAACATCGGAGTCCTAAATCTGTAATATGTACTCAAGTATTCAAATAAACAAATAATATATTAAAAAAAAAAGTGTTTATTTCTTTGTAGACAATATACAACCCCCCTTTGACTGAGAAACTTTCTAGTCTTCACCATTAGAAGAACGTACTATTCGTCTCACATTTATTATACAACATATTAATTATACAAAATGGCATTTAATTTGCCAATATCAGCTATTAGATGAACAATTCCTAATCGATTTTTCCGACCATCTTCATTGGAATAAAGTTGCCGAATTCCAACCTCTTTCGGATAATTTTATTATTCTTTTCATAAATAAGTTTGATATAAAAAATTTTTTTAAATACAGTAGACCCTTCCCATAACACTGTAGATAATTCAGTGTTATATGAATTCCATGTTGTACGAGTCACTTAGATTTTACAAATACGTGTGTCCGGCTGTGAACGGCTCACGTATTTGTAAAATCTAAGTGACTCGTACAACATGGAATTCATATAACACTGAATTATCTACAGTGTTATGGGTGGGTCTACTGTATAAAATTATGTCCATTGGTGGGAGTTATTTTGTATTTATTTCTGCTCCATTTCCCTGAAAAAACAACAGAGCAGTTTAGAAGTGGCCCTTATTGAAAGTTTGACAATATTTTAGTGTGAAACCCGCATTGGATTTTATTCAATTTGTACTTTATAATCGTTTCTTAACACAAGAAAAGTAATTTATTTATAATTTTACACATAATTAATAAATCAGTAGTGAAATTTCTTCCATTTTAAATCTCCATTATACGTAACCCAACTAAAATTAATTGAAAGCTGTGTACGACAATACGACATAATAATAATAATAATGTATAAAATTCAATTATAATAACGCGTAATTTACCCTTTGGCGTTTTGTAATTACAAAATGCAGGAAAAGAAATTAAATTTTCCATAAAATTTGAAACAATTGTTTGACTTCTTATCATTTTCTAAAAAGGGGAAATTGTGAATTTCTACTTATTTTATTCCACTTTTTTCCGCCGTTTTGTTGCCTTCTCGCCTCAAAATCATCATACAACGTAAATTTTGTCATCATTTATAGGGAGTAATATCAATATTTATAGAAAAAAAAATCAATTCAACTAATGCTAATTGTGATGATGAACATTATCAGTTTTTGAAAACCAAATTCGTAAAGATTAATAACCAAATGTCAATTTATTATACACATGTTAATAGCAGTAACTTCGTACAATTCAGTCAGTATAATTGTAATTATTACCAGTAATAACACGCTAATAATTAGTAGCACGTGAACGATGATAATATTAAATTCGAAAAAAAAAATTGAATGAAGTTTTGAAGTGTATATTCATGAATAAAAATGTGAATTTTCCGACCTTAAACCATTATTTTAGATTTAAAACCACGATAGATTATTCAAGGAAGGGTACTCGAAAAGTTTTCATTGCATGTTAGAAGGATACGAAGGACAGGATCTTTATGATATTATCATGTCACTCCTCCAATGAAATGTTCCCTTGGAATAATTTAATATATTCTTTATACTTTGGGTTTGATGGAACGGCCTCACTACACTACCAGGGTTCCTAAATGAGACCGAAAACCTTTGTATGATTATTAAATCTAGTGATAGAGTAGGTACTGACGTTTCTGTGTGAGTTAACTGGGTTGTGATTAAATGAAAATATAAAGATACGTGTATATATAAAAATAGATATAAAAATAAACCAGCAATGAGTTGCTCAACTTTCCCGGCAACACTTAAAATTTTGTTGGCAGACGCCATCTGTTTTTATTTTTGTTAACAAACTTTTATACGAGTATTTTTATCTATTGTAAAACACCAGAAAGCTTAATTTGGAGGGTAGGGATGAGTTTTATATAAAAAAAAAAAAATTGTACGTGCTAATAACGAGTAAAATCGTTATTAAGTCCGACCTTATCGAAGATACTTTTGTTTGTTTAATTATGGCAACGCAACACTCGGGCGATCTGCCTAGGAGAATGCCTTCCGGGAGGACTTTTTAAGGGAAATTGTACAGTATTTAGGCTTTACAGACGTGGAAAAAACCCAGGAAACTCCACGTGGACAGCCTGTCCGAGCGAGGTGCGAACCCACGACCGAACGCCCAGTATTCAGGGAATGAAGACTGCTTGGCCACTGGTGAGTCGTCACCGAAGATACACAGGATCCCATTATCCGCTAGTGCTTACCCGTGTTTAAAACAGATATGTAAAAGCGGCATCGTCAAAATTTCCAAATAATAAAACATGCCAATGTAAATTTTTCATAATAAACGATAAAATAACATTACTAATGTTTGGTGAATATTTTATAAGATGTAATTGTATGAAATGTAATAATAAATAAATATTTATTTTGTAGAATTTGTATGTTTTAAAAAGTTATCTGAAAATGTAAAATTCCCAAAAAAGGCTTCTACGGGAGCAGCTGGATATGATCTATTTTGTAATAACAACTTTGAAATTAATCTAAATGAACAAAAACTAATATTTACAGATCTGGCAATCGAAATGCCAAATAACTGTTAAGCTAAAATAGCTCCAAAAACTTCTTTATCTTTAAATAATATTATAATTAATGCGGGTGTAAGTAATTGTGACTCCTGCAGAAACATCGGAGTCCTAAATCTGTAATATGTACTCAAGTATTCAAATANTTGTTGAGTGAATTACAATAGCACCCCCCGTACCATCGTCTGTGTGGGAACCGTCCGTATAAATATTGATACTATTGCTTGTTTGATTGTAGTTGTTGAGGGAGATTTCATAGTTTTTATTCCTTGCGGGATGTAGGTTTAATGGTGTCGTGATATCCAGCCCCTTTTCTGTGATAAGGGTTGACAGATTAGGAATGACATCTCCTACCACAAAAGGAGCTATCTTTTTGTCATAGTCTTCTTTAGTGATTTTCTTTTCGGCTAGCTTCCTCATATTATAAGAGATATACCTTTCTGCTATAAGTAGGTCCACTGGCATCAGGTTTGCTATTGCCAGGAGCCCGTCATTCGGGGCTGTCCTATACGCCCTTGCCACATAGATGGCCGCTAGCCTCTGAATTGATAACAATTTACGCTTAATATGAGCGTTTGACACCCTGTATCCCCAAACTTCACAACCGTAGGTGATAATCTGTTGGGTTACCGCCACATAGGTGGCCCTCCTGGCCCTGTAGCTCAGACCCCATTTATTACGGGCGATAGAGGNAATGCTTGGCTCTTTTAGAAACGTCAGCGCAAGAAGCGTGAGCTCAACGGAAACAATTTATGCACCGTAACCAGTCTTTTCCAGGCTTAGATCGAGAAAAAAAAATCATCGCAATATATGCATGGACAGTCTTCTTCATCATCTTGAAAGCTATCAAGAAAATTTTTTTCCTCGAGTAACTTTTTAGTAATGTTTCGTCTCCTTTTCTCTGGCGGAGCTTTGGACACACATATTTGATTTAATTGCCTTCATATTAGGAGTAGAAGTTAAAACTAAAGAGGTTTGTCGAGTCACGTGATTCGTTGCAAGTTTTTTGTTACGTGAAAGATAATATGTTTGTAAATAAGATGTAAGAAAGGAAATAAAGTTTTATACTAAAATTTCTTTTAAACAATAATGAAAGACTTTGGAAGACATTTTTTTATAATTAATGAAACGTTAAGAGGTTAAGCTAAGTTCCTCGACTAAGCTCTTATGCACTAAATGACAAGTATGTCATTATGTCCGTTGCCTATGTATGTCGTTTTGTTCATATAACGTTATAAATGTTTTATAACAAAATATGTCCACAGATGGCGCCACACACAAATTTATTTTTGCTTAATTAATAACATAAAAGTTTTTTTCTTAATAAAAACTTATGACAGCCAGAAAACTTTACGTAACTTTTTTTTGCTGGACTTTTAATTTAATTCTTTGTATTTATATAGCATTTATACACTTTATATTCGGCATCATCTTCTTTATCTCTGTCTTTTCGTACGAGAAAAAGGGATTTACATGAAAATTCTTTGAAGCAAGAAGATATCAAGATGAGATTTTTCAGGAAGTTTAAATAAAAAAAATAATAAAAATTCTTCCTATTGAATCGTTACAATCCTATTTATCTGGCGATTTCTTTATCTCTCTTCATTTCCCTCGAGAATAAACGATTTTTATCACAGTTAAGTTGCTTTCAGCATTCTTTATCTTTCATCTAAAGTAAAGCAGAAGAACAAAATGTCTTCTGACAAATTACAAACTCGAATTGGTTTAAAGTTAAATCTCAAAATACCTGAAAATCTCTCATATTTTAATTAATTACAAACGGATCTATAAATTCTTAAATAAATTATTGTCTGTCGTTAATCTCGAAAACGAAGTAGTAGATGAAACAGGAGAAGAGATATAAAAACTTTAGGAGCAGAAGGCCCTGATTAACTATATAGGAATTTCTAGTCTAAGACGAAAGACAAGTTATTTCAATTGAATTTTTTTTTTCTGTAAAGAGATACATGACTACCACGACTCTGTTGATGAGAGGAAAAGTATAATTTATAGAGGAAAGCCACTACTAATTTGAGATGGAGAGCATATATTTTAAATTAAAAGAATAAATTAAAATAAATTAAAAATATGATTAAAAATTGCAGCCGGCATTGTGACGATGTCACAATAAATAATTGTTCGTATTTAATAATTTTTGTGTAAAAAAATGAAGTTATTTATTTTTCAATATCAAATTAGAATTTTAGATTTTCTTCAATTTTTATAATTAATTGTTTTGTTTTGCTATTTATTTTTTGTTTAAATTCAGCTTGAGAGAGAATGAGACGGTCCTCGGGCCACTCAACGAAATCTGAACTCCGGACTCGAGTGAGTCTCGCCGAAAGCTAAGAAAATATATAAATAAAATCAATAAAACAAATAAAAACATTCTTGAAATCATTTTCGTATTCTGTTTTTCACACAAAGGTCTAAATTTTGGGGCTGTAAATCAGATACCTAATCATAGAAACTAGTTAGAGTTGGGCCCTCTATAAAAAGTATTTTATATAATAATTGTACACCATTTTAAACATAGCTCAGAGCGAAGGTCTTTTATCTGAGTTCTTTTATAATTCTCTATTCTTTAATAGATTTTCGACTAAAAACCTATTAAAATTTATTTATTAAATCTAAAGCAACTCAATTTTTAATTATATCATATATTATAAACTAAAAATATATTTCCCAAAGAGAGATAATAAAATTATATTTTACACCTGATTATAGAATAAGCCCTAGTTGTTTATCCAACTTCTAAATTTGATTCCAGGAAATCATAGATTCAATAAGAAACAAATATTCAATTTTATAACTCTCAATATCCATCCTAATATTTTAAATTTGAATTTATATTTTAAATTATTTACTCAAGCATAAATTGAATATATTTCTTAATAAATAATTTATTATTAAAAAATTAATTAAATATTTGTAAACAGTTTCTTTGAAGGCCCTGATATAAAGTATTTTTCAAAAAATTTCTTTACATTTGTTATAAAATATATTTTAAATTAATTTTTATAGGTTCTAGAAGTTCAATTATAACTTAAATTTATTATAATTTAAGATATAATTGCATACTTGAGCGTTTGATAATTAAAATATACTTNTTACAATCCTATTTATCTGGCGATTTCTTTATCTCTCTTCATTTCCCTCGAGAATAAACGATTTTTATCACAGTTAAGTTGCTTTCAGCATTCTTTATCTTTCATCTAAAGTAAAGCAGAAGAACAAAATGTCTTCTGACAAATTACAAACTCGAATTGGTTTAAAGTTAAATCTCAAAATACCTGAAAATCTCTCATATTTTAATTAATTACAAACGGATCTATAAATTCTTAAATAAATTATTGTCTGTCGTTAATCTCGAAAACGAAGTAGTAGATGAAACAGGAGAAGAGATATAAAAACTTTAGGAGCAGAAGGCCCTGATTAACTATATAGGAATTTCTAGTCTAAGACGAAAGACAAGTTATTTCAATTGAATTTTTTTTTTCTGTAAAGAGATACATGACTACCACGACTCTGTTGATGAGAGGAAAAGTATAATTTATAGAGGAAAGCCACTACTAATTTGAGATGGAGAGCATATATTTTAAATTAAAAGAATAAATTAAAATAAATTAAAATTATAATTAAAAATTGCAGCCGGCATTGTGACGATGTCACAAAAAAATAATTGCTCGTTTATGAAATTGTATTGTTTTCGTTGTTAATAATGCAGTGATTAATTCAAACGCAATTGAATTTGATCATAAAAGAATATAAAAAAAATTTTAACACCATTTTTATTCATATAAATGCACTAAAAGATAAAAAAAACATTTCAACTTTTACATTATTCTTGGTATTATTCGACTAGAAATAAAAGCGTGGGGCTTATATTTACAAATATTGTCAGTTATCCTTTCTTTCTGAGAATTGTTATGGGCTTACCACGAGCGCGCCATGCTTTTATTTTTGGTCGCATAAAAGCATTTTTTAAAATTTTTATTTATTTTCTACTTATTTTTACATATGAAACACTGAATTATCGAATTTCTTCTTGGTTTAACCTTTAATTGGAAAGTGGGTAAAAATTAAGTTAGAAGATATCCGGACGGACAGACAGAGTAAGTTAATAAAAAAGTATAATAAAGGGAATTGCACTTAGTAAAGTTCTTAGAAATTTCATCAATGGAATAATATAAAAAATTGTAGAAAATAATGCATCATTAAGAATAGGGGCGCCTATACATAGGGGCACATGAAACATGTGCACCCCCTTTTCCTCATCCCACAAACAACAGAAAATTCGTGACTTCTAGCTTATTCTGCAAATATAAAATAAACTAATAATCGATATTTGGCCATCGTTTAATGTAACTTTGTCGTACGTTGACCAAAATCCCATTCCTTGTTTTCAAAGTTCTTCAACGAATACAACTATCCACCTTGCCACCTTCACCTCACGCTCCTCATTTCTCAATCTGATAAATGCGGAGGATTAAATTTGCATATTCAACTATCGATTACGTTCTTACAATAAACGAAATATTAGAAAAGACAATCAAACCCCCGATGTAGAGCTCTTCAGAATAGTGCCATCCTTGCAAATCGCCATTGAATACGTCTTAAAAACCCGTCCCACAGATATTAAATAAAAAAATAACCCTACGGTATTTGTGAAACGAACGAATTTTTGTTCATTAAACATCGTCATTATCAAATCTCTTAAATTTCAAACATGGACCTCGTTACTATCTGTAGTCTAATTCTTAAAATTCAATCGGCTTTTAGCAAGAGAGAAATTATTCATATTTTAATATTCATTTTACCCTTGACATTCGACAATAATCAATGTCAATACATCACTCGTTAAGTAATTAACTATAATAGGTTAATATTTAATTGTGATTTACGGTTTAAAATTGATTTAAAGAGAATATTTATTATTTAAAATGCAGTAAAAATCTGTATGTCATAAAGAGTTATTGTGGAATAAGAATATTGATTATTTGTTGCCTGCAGGAGTTGAAACTGTTTACACATTTGTGATTCACTTGGATTTTGTAATTACAAAATGCAGGAAAAGAAATTAAATTTTCCATAAAATTTGAAACAATTGTTTGACTTCTTATCATTTTCTAAAAAGGGGAAATTGTGAATTTCTACTTATTTTATTCCACTTTTTTCCGCCGTTTTGTTGCCTTCTCGCCTCAAAATCATCATACAACGTAAATTTTGTCATCATTTATAGGGAGTAATATCAATATTTATAGAAAAAAAAATCAATTCAACTAATGCTAATTGTGATGATGAACATTATCAGTTTTTGAAAACCAAATTCGTAAAGATTAATAACCAAATGTCAATTTATTATACACATGTTAATAGCAGTAACTTCGTACAATTCAGTCAGTATAATTGTAATTATTACCAGTAATAACACGCTAATAATTAGTAGCACGTGAACGATGATAATATTAAATTCGAAAAAAAAAAAATTGAATGAAGTTTTGAAGTGTATATTCATGAATAAAAATGTGAATTTTCCGACCTTAAACCATTATTTTAGATTTAAAACCACGATAGATTATTCAAGGAAGGGTACTCGAAAAGTTTTCATTGCATGTTAGAAGGATACGAAGGACAGGATCTTTATGATATTATCATGTCACTCCTCCAATGGAATGTTCCCTTGGAATAATTTAATATATTCTTTATACTTTGGGTTTGATGGAACGGCCTCACTACACTACCAGGGTTCCTAAATGAGACCGAAAACCTTTGTATGATTATTAAATCTAGTGATAGAGTAGGTACTGACGTTTCTGTGTGAGTTAACTGGGTTGTGATTAAATGAAAATATAAAGATACGTGTATATATAAAAATAGATATAAAAATAAACCAGCAATGAGTTGCTCAACTTTCCCGGCAACACTTAAAATTTTGTTGGCAGACGCCATCTGTTTTTATTTTTGTTAACAAACTTTTATACGAGTATTTTTATCTATTGTAAAACACCAGAAAGCTTAATTTGGAGGGTAGGGATGAGTTTTATATAAAAAAAAAAAAATTGTACGTGCTAATAACGAGTAAAATCGTTATTAAGTCCGACCTTATCGAAGATACTTTTGTTTGTTTAATTATGGCAACGCAACACTCGGGCGATCTGCCTAGGAGAATGCCTTCCGGGAGGACTTTTTAAGGGAAATTGTACAGTATTTAGGCTTTACAGACGTGGAAAAAACCCAGGAAACTCCACGTGGACAGCCTGTCCGAGCGAGGTGCGAACCCACGACCGAACGCCCAGTATTCAGGGAATGAAGACTGCTTGGCCACTGGTGAGTCGTCACCGAAGATACACAGGATCCCATTATCCGCTAGTGCTTACCCGTGTTTAAAACAGATATGTAAAAGCGGCATCGTCAAAATTTCCAAATAATAAAACATGCCAATGTAAATTTTTCATAATAAACGATAAAATAACATTACTAATGTTTGGTGAATATTTTATAAGATGTAATTGTATGAAATGTAATAATAAATAAATATTTATTTTGTAGAATTTGTATGTTTTAAAAAGTTATCTGAAAATGTAAAATTCCCAAAAAAGGCTTCTACGGGAGCAGCTGGATATGATCTATTTTGTAATAACAACTTTGAAATTAATCTAAATGAACAAAAACTAATATTTACAGATCTGGCAATCGAAATGCCAAATAACTGTTAAGCTAAAATAGCTCCAAAAACTTCTTTATCTTTAAATAATATTATAATTAATGCGGGTGTAAGTAATTGTGACTCCTGCAGAAACATCGGAGTCCTAAATCTGTAATATGTACTCAAGTATTCAAATAAACAAATAATATATTAAAAAAAAAGTGTTTATTTCTTTGTAGACAATATACAACCCCCCTTTGACTGAGAAACTTTCTAGTCTTCACCATTAGAAGAACGTACTATTCGTCTCACATTTATTATACAACATATTAATTATACAAAATGGCATTTAATTTGCCAATATCAGCTATTAGATGAACAATTCCTAATCGATTTTTCCGACCATCTTCATTGGAATAAAGTTGCCGAATTCCAACCTCTTTCGGATAATTTTATTATTCTTTTCATAAATAAGTTTGATATAAAAAATTTTTTTAAATACAGTAGACCCCCTATAATACGGTAGATACGTTCCGTTTTATATGAATTCCGTGTTTTACGATCACTTAAATGCATGAGCCAATCACAGCCCGGCACGTGTGTAGTTTACGGACTACGGCTGTTTGAAAGGTTTTTTCCATAAAATTAATCGATTCTAGACTAATTTGACTTAACATTTCCAAAACACGTATAATTTTTTGGGAATAATCCATATAAACTATGCTATAAACAAAAAATCGTAGGATTACTTACCGAGTGTGCACCGTTTGACGACGCCATTGCTTAAGCTTGTTTTCGTCGCGGAGTGGCTCATCGAAGTTATTTTTCTGAGAAAAATTCGCTGAACTTTGGAGACATCATTAATATAAATATAATTTTTATGAACGTTAAATAATAAATGGTTTTTAGTAGGTTCGCTGCTCGTTTAAACTCAACGGTTTGTGCAATATCCGCTATTGGTCTAGATTCGACCAATCCTGTCGCGACACGAGTCGGCTATGACGTTTTACCGAATTATACGAGTCTCTTTTAGCGTGTTTATACGAATACGGTCGCAATTTTTTCGCCGTATTATACGAATCCGTATTATATGAACCCGTTTTATAGGGGTCTACTATATTAACAATTAAAAGTAACAAGTTTACGCGAATTACAAAATTACCCAAATTGGAATTTTTTCCCCGTTACCAAAAACTTGACCAACAATTTATTGATGAATTTCAAAGTTAACTTTCTTGGTGTCACACTTTAAAATATCAAAAATTAGATCGAGATTATATTGTCAGCAATGGCTCTAAGAAGTAACTAAATGTTAAATGTAAAAAAGGCAGAATTTATTCATGTACTTACTCAGAAATATGTCACGCTTTAGATAAAGAAAAAGTGGAATGACGAACCATTTCTCTCCATCTTTCCTTGTCATGAGCATTCTCAGATCAGTTCCAATCCAGTTCTTGATATTATCCCTCTATCTCTTCCTGCCTCTTCCTCATGGTCTTTCTCCCTCTACCATTTCCTTTATCACTGTCTTCATTAATTGACCTGAAGATCCCCTGTTCAAACGTCTGACAAATACAGATTTTCTTTGCTTAGCACTGGTCATTAATTGTTTTCCTTCATCAAATCTCTAAAGTACTTCTTCGTTTGTAACCTTCTCTGTCCATCTTTTTTAGGCACCACATTTCTACTGAATTTATTCTGTTTTTCACTTTCTTCGTGATAGACAAAGACTCATATTCACAGGTAATCACGCTTCTTACTATTGTCTTAAGAATTTCTAGTTTGAGACTTCTGTTTAGGCTTTAATTTGTTAATATGTGAGAAATCTGGAAGATCTTCTAGAATTTTAATTAAAATTTGAATAATTATAATAAACACACACACACATACATATTTAAATAAAACTGGTAAGAGCTGACATTCTCTGACATTTGTATGACATTCTCTGCACTCATAATTACAAGTCATAGTTATGTGTGGTGTCATCTGTTATAAAAAAAGAGGATTTTGGGGTAGAAATGAGTTTTATAAAAAATTATAAATGATAATAACGAGATTCATCTTCGTTAACTCTGACCCCACTCCAGGGTCGGATGGCCGAGCGGTCAAGGTGGCAGTCTACCGCTCTGGGGGACCCGGGTTCGAATCCGAACGAGTCGAAAAATTCCCAGGAATTTTTCGGGGGTTGTTCCGTTCGGATATGTCGGGCCCCGTCCCTCACCACCCGGCAGCCCCATTGTGGGCCTGGCCGAACCCATAATGGGCTTGCAAAAAGAGGCCCTCTTAGTGCCCACAGGGCGAAAAGAGTAAAAAAAAGACCCTACTCCAGAGATGACACGTGGCCCCATCTAGCTACATACCTCCTCCACCTTTGACTACCTAAATGTCCCTGGATACTCTTGTTATGTTTATGATGGGTATGGCTCCCAATGGGAATTACTAGGTGATGAAGGGTCACCCGATATTCATGAAAATTTCTGATGGTCCAACAAACAAATAAATTTGATCCTCGAAGGCCTCAACACAAACCTCTCAGCAAAATTTCAGAAATTTCCGACAGAAGTTATTAAGTTTCAAAGTGGGTGAAGAAAATTGTATTATCCAATTTGAAGATTAATAAGTGCAGATTAGCGCAAAATAAAAACGCAAGTAGGGACAAAATAAGGAATTTCGGTTGAGTACTATTAATTAATGTATCAATATATTTTTCATGAACAGAATAACTGATGATATAATTTTCAATGCAGTCTATAACGCTGTTGATAATTCCGTTTTATATGAATTTCATGTTGTACGAGTCACTTAGATTTTACAAATACGTGTGTTGGGCTGTGAACGGCTCACGTATTTGTAAAATCTAAGTGACTCGTACAACATGGAATTCATATAAAACGGAATTATCAACAGTGTTATAGGGGGTGGACTTGTATTTCTGTTGAAAATCCCTCATTAGTATTTTGTTCTTATATTTGTAAATCTATAAGAATATAATTATTACACAACTAAAATTATAAAAATGAATCATTCCTACAAAAGTGGCACTTGTTAATTTGCGTGTTCTTGCATATGAGCACCATTTTTATAAATGAGCAACACTTTGCACCAATTTAATTCTATATTTCAAAATTGAATTCTGTTGGTAAATTTGTGAAAATTAAAAGAAAAATTTTAACAATTGAATGCAATTGCTCCTTTCAGAAGATTGTAAAGAATTAAACAATTTTTTTTTTTCATTTTACAGAAACTCGTAATTTACCCTTTGGCGTTTTGTAATTACAAAATCCAAGTGAATCACGGATGTGTAAACAGTTTCAACTCCTGCAGGCAACAAATAATCAATATTCTTATTCCACAATAACTCCTTATGACGTAGAGATTTTTACTGCATTTTAAATAATAAATATTCTTCTTTAAATCAATTTTAAACCGTAAATTACAATTAAATATTATCCTATTATAGTTAATTACTTAACGAGTGATGTGTTGACATTGATTATTGTCTAATGTCAAAGGGTAAAATGAATATTAAAATATGAATAATTTCTCTTTTGCTAAAAGCCGATTGAATTTTAATATAATTCATTTTATATGTGAAATTGTAAAACTAAATATAAATTCCTAATATCGGGGGGGGGGGAAATGGCACGACAACTCGTCATCTTAGTTTTCGAACTAAACACTATCGAACTTCGATTTAGCGCTACCATTCGTTTGTATATGAAACTAGAGCTAACTCGTTTGTGGCGCTTACACAAGGTATCTCAAATTAAGAATTAGTAATTGGTCACCAGTGGCCAAGTGGTTCTGTTTCCTCGCCAGGATAGATTGGCCACGTGGAGTTTTCCGGGTTTTCTTCATAGATCAGACTGAAAGACATTTCCCCTAGGCAGATCGCCCAAGTATTTCGTTGCCGTAACTTAACTAAACAAACAAATAGTAACGAGGTCCAAGTTTCAGTGTTTAAAATTCAGGTGATTTGATAATGATAATATTTTCAACGAAAAATTATATGTTTCACTTATATTATAGGGTTATTTTTATTTAATATTTGTGGGACGAGTTTTTAAGTCGTGTTCACTGGTGACTTGCAAAGATGAAACTATTCTGAAGAGCGCTATATCGGAGTTCGATTGTCTTTTCTATTATTTCATTTACTGTAAGAACGTAATCGATAGTTGAATACGCAAATTTAATGCTTTGCATTTAATCAGATTGAGAAATAAGGAGCTTGAATTCGGAGACGTTTTTATGTATTTGGGATAATATATTAATTTAATCTATAATTTCTTTGATTTCTTGTTTAGCAAAAGGTGTTATTTAACTGAATTTCTATACATTTGTGAATAACCTTTTAAAAATATTGATTATTCCCTTGTTTATTGTAATCAATCACCTATGATTATTCAGATTTTATTGCAACTGTTCTTAATGATACATTATTTTTTTTTACAATTTTTTATATTGTTCCATTGATTAAATTTCTAACTTCTTTACTAAGTGCAATTCCCTTTATTATACTCTTTTTATTAACTTACTCTGTCTGTCTGTCCAGATATCTTCTAACTTAATTTTCACCCACTTTCCAATTAAAGGTTAAACCAAGAAAAATTTCGATAATTCAGTGTTCCATAAGTGAAGATTAGAAAATAAAAATATATATTAAAAATTTAAAGAAAATCTTATTCACACAAACGCACTAAAAAGAAAACAGTAATTTTTTTTTTCTCAGATTTTTCATTATATTTGTATTATGAGACCAAAAATAAAAGCGTGGGGCGCTCGTGGGAAATTTCAATTCAAAACAGTGTAGAGCATGTATTTTAAACTAAAGAAATGAAAAATATGATTAAAAATTTCAGCCTTTTAGTCGTATTTTTTAACGGTTAAATTCAATGGCGTTTGAAGTAATCACTATATTATTAATAACGAAAACGATACAATTTCATAAACGAGCAACTATTTATTGTAACATCTTCACAATGCTGGGCTGCAATTTTAATCATATTTTTAATTTTTTTAATTTAAAATATAGGCTCTCCACCTCAAATTAGTAGTAGCTTGCCCCCTGTACATCAGACTTTTCCTCTTAGCAACAGAATCGTGACGGTCTTCTAAAGTTGAAAATCCATGAGTTGTATGAAGAAATTTAAGTATATTTTTACGTAATCATTTACGTCTCTATTGTATTTATTAATTAAAATTTATTTAAGAATTTATTAAAACAAAATTCCAATTAATATGAGAGAATTTTATAATTTATTATTAATAACTGTATTAAATCACCGTATAGATACGTCTGTAATTAATTAATATATAAGGATTTTTCAGATATTCTGAGATTTATCTTTAAACCAATTCGAGTTGTAACTTGTCAGAATACATTTTGCTTTTCTGTTTTACTTCAGATGAAAGATAAAGAATGCTGAAAGCAACTTAACTGTGATAAAAATCGTTTATTCTCGAGGGAAATGAAGAGAGATAAAGAAATCGCCAGATAAATAGGATTGTAACAATTCAATAGGAACAATTTTTATCATTTTTTATATTTAAACTTCTTGAAAAACCTCATCCCGATATCTTCTTTGCTTCGAAGAATTTTCATGTAAATCCCTCTTTCTCTCGTATAAAAAGACAATAGGGATAAAGAAGATGATGCTGAATATAAAGTGTATAAATTTAATATAAATACGAAGAATTAGATGAATATTTTATTAGCTTTATTATGTGTTACATCTTTTAATTTATAATATAATTTATAAAAACGTGAAGCAATTTTTCCAGATAGATGATAATTTCGGCTAAGAGATAAACGTGGGTAAATCAATTAATTAAAAATTAACTTACTCTGTCTGTCTGTCCAGATATCTTCTAACTTAATTTTCACCCACTTTCCAATTAAAGGTTAAACCAAGAAAAATTTCGATAATTCAGTGTTCCATAAGTGAAGATTAGAAAATAAAAATATATATTAAAAATTTAAAGAAAATCTTATTCACACACAAACGCACTAAAAAGAAAACAGTAATTTTTTTTTTCTCAGATTTTTCATTATATTTGTATTATGAGACCAAAAATAAAAGCGTGGGGCGCTCGTGGGAAATTTCAATTCAAAACAGTGTAGAGCATGTATTTTAAACTAAAGAAATGAAAAATATGATTAAAAATTTCAGCCTTTTAGTCGTATTTTTTAACGGTTAAATTCAATGGCGTTTGAAGTAATCACTATATTATTAATAACGAAAACGATACAATTTCATAAACGAGCAACTATTTATTGTAACATCTTCACAATGCTGGGCTGCAATTTTAATCATATTTTTAATTTTTTTAATTTAAAATATAGGCTCTCCACCTCAAATTAGTAGTAGCTTGCCCCTGTACATCATACTTTTCCTTTAACAGTAGAGTCGTGCGGGTCATCTACTAACTGCTTTCGGAGAAAAGAATTGAAATGACGTGATTTCCGGTTTGCGAGGGAAGTTCGTATACAATTAATCGGAGCTTCCTGCCCCTAATCTTTCCGTAACCGGTTTCGTCTTTCATCTCTCTAACACTTTTCTCGAGATTAAAGAAAGACAGTGGGAATTTATAGGTCTACAATTTTTTCAATTTGCGGCCCAAAAAGGAGGATAGTCGACCGACAGTCGAATGAAGTTTTCGGTTCGTGTTTAACCGAAAAAGACGGTCGTCGTCCGTTAATTCCTCTCCTAAGAGAAGCCTCCGGCTTCTTTTTTTCTCGGAGTAAAAACGGAACAAAGGAATTTCTTGTTATTGTCGGTAATCGGATCCTCTTTACGCCTAGCCAATAGCAGGTCTTTCGTCCGTGGCCACCTTTCCGCTTCTTTTCTCCGCCCGGCAAAACGTCGACGTAATTCCGGCTTTCCCCCAATGCCAATTTCCGGAAAAGCCAGTCGAAGCCAATTACGTACGATGCGCCGTGACGCCAGTCTACCGAAGAAACGTCGCCCCACGTCCGATTAACGCCCCTCTTTGGCCACCGGGGCCCGGGCTGACCCCTTACCTTCTTTCTCCCGGAAGTGATAATCCCGGATCGTTCTTTCGCCGGATTTTTCTTCTTCCGCAATCTCCGACCCGGGCATCGCGTTTCCGGAGTTCCGCCGCTCGAGTGTCTCGGTGTCATTTACCACCGACATTTACTTCCGCCGCTTCTTCCGGAAACGACGAAACTCTCTTTTCCTCCGTCGTCATCTTTAACCACCCGGCTTGGGGGTCGTTTGCTCTTCCAGACCGGCGGGAGACACCAGGGTCGGGCGTGCCCGGTCCCGATACCAGTCCGGACGAAAGGGGAGAAGCGGGGGATGGATGGAGGCTTTTCCGGTCGACCGGACTCTCGGACTCTCGACCCGGAAGAGTCCGTTCCTCCCTCCTTATCGCTCCGGAACAGACGGCGCTTTACGGCTCCGGTTACGGCCGAGTCTACCTTCCCCCTCTCTCTCTCTTCGCCCCTCGTCTTCGTCGGTAGAAAGAACTGGCGGAACTTCCACTTCCGCCGGAAACTTTCCACCCCAATTTGTCATTTTTTTCCACTTTGAAAGGTCGGACGACCGTTAGGGTAAACCGAGTTACTTAATTAATAACCAATTATATACTGTAAAACGATACAAAACAATACCTTTCCATTACTCGAGCGTTAAAGGGTCGAAGNATTTTTAACTGATAAAACACGTTACACAATTATCGGCGTACAAAAGTATATTTTAAGAAAAAATGCAAAAAAAAAAACACCCGAAACAAGTGCTATTTTAAAATTTTATTCAATACATAATTAATTATAATTTATTAATACTTATTTACAAGGATAATGGCAAATTGATTAATGGGCTAAATCCATATAACACACGGACGTATGCCAAGAGAAAGATTTTTTTCGAGAGTACATTCTACGGAAACTTGGCGACTATTTAAGTATTATGCACATGATTTGAACATGAAAAACTCACGTGGACAGCCTATTGCTGAGGTAAGAACCCACGACCAACTGTCAGTATTCATGGTTTTATCCATTCGGCCACTTGTAAGCACTTTTTATGTTACACTCTTTTCTTCCTGTGGACGCTAAGAAAACCTACCTAATTATTACCCATCGAAGGTTCAGGTAGTGCGGTACAAGGCTTGATATATCCGGAATAGACCACACACGAAAATTCTCGGGGTTGCAAACCTGGATTTGATCCCGGAGCGGAAAGGATTTGATCCCGGAGCGGCCACTTAACCACCTTGACAACCTACTCATCTCTTATTTTGTATTATAAAAAAAGAGATGGGCAAGCGAAAATGTTGATAGCCTAAAAATTTGTTTTAACTACCGGTTACCAGATGGAGCTACATGTTACCTTAATTTTACTAAAATATCGCCAAATTTTGTCTTCCGATTTATGCCATGTAATACATAAAATTAAAACTACTAATTTATTTATTGTAATAAATACGATTATAAATTGTATTATTCTCAGATACTTTGTCATTAAATGAAATTTGAAACCGTTTTTCAAGCTTTCAAATTTCATTCTCGGAATAAAGCGTGGGCGATCATGTTTCTCGGGGATGAGATACTGTTCGCACACACCTGAAGAAATCCGGAAAATTTCGTGTAACCAGCCCTTTGTTGAAGCTCGAATCTATGTCCAGCTAACAGTGTTCAGTAGCTTTATCCATTTAGCAGCTTGAAAGTGTAAAATATTTTTTATGTTTTCAGTAAATCTGCAGTCGAATGAAGTGAAGACACGTGTATAGAAATACGTACAACAAGTAAACAAGAACTACACTTCAAACTTTTCGATAAGAGTGATACATCACGCTTAACCTAACTTTGTATTTTTCTTAATTAAATCAAAGAAGTTCGTTGCAGCGTGTTGAAATTCAAAACATGTTTATGTATATTAAATTTGTGGGAATTTAAATAACTGAATAATTAAATAAGTAAAATTTAATACTTGTTTAAATATAATTGATATATCCGTTTTTGTAACAGGACCTTAAAGGTTATTTTAGTTGGACCTTCAGGCGAAATATTAAACGGATTGTCATTGGTTACTGTTATTGCTGTACTGTACTTGTAAAATAAACATTTGATCTCATTGAATGGTAGGTGAATTACTGGTTATCGATGTGTGATATCTTCTCATCAGCTGGAAGACATATTGCAATCTCCATATGTTCATCACCGAAGTATAATATATCGATTTTATTGAATAAATAAATAAATTAATTAATTTTCTTCGTTTCACGAGAATTAATTATATTGTTATCAATTATATTGACAATAAAACAATTAAATTTTATAAATTTAAATTGTGCTGGTGTTTTTGAAACACTCCGTTCTGTGGATACTAAAAGTGCCTTTTTTGCAAGACCATTATGGATTCGGCCAGGCCCACAATGGATCGAGCCCGATATATTTGAGACAGACACCCCGAAAATTTTTTTGGATTTTTTTTTTTTTTTGGTATGTTCGGATTTGAACCCGGATCCTTAGAGCAGTAGGCCGCCACTTTAATTTATAAAGTTTATTGAAAAGACAGAAAATTACATATACTGTATATAAAAATTAAGTGTTTAAGTGTTAGTATGCTCTTCAACACATTTCTCAGTATAAGTAACGTAACAATGCTATCATCGACACGTGTAACTTTTAATAAAAAATATGACATCTGTAATAGATGATAATTATACAAAAATAAACTTTCAACAATTTATACTGTAAGCATTTAATATTTCAATAAAATAGCAAAATTTCACGGTAAATATAATAAACTTTTATATAAAATTTCAACCAAAACACATTTGATTAACATATGTAATGTATCAATATAATTAATTGTATTGTTTATCATACGTATTCAACCTAAGATAAAAAATCACTGTATCTGTATCTTATTTAGAAAATAGAATAAATGAATTACAATAAACAAGATGATATAAGTCAACTTATTTTTATATTATTTATTTTTTCTGGATACTTATAGATTTAATTATCTCCAAGCAACAACAACAACAGATTACCTCCTTTATAAAAAGTAAACAAAATTTAGAGAAAATTTAATTCTTTTATGAAAAGTATACAATTAATTTACATTCTTTTAAATGAATAGTAAACAACAATATTTATTTCTTTTATGAAAAGTGAACAGCAGATTTATCTTCTGTATCAAAAGTGAACAGGATATTTTTCTTCTTTAAGAAAAGTCACTTAAAACATATTTCCATTAATTAAACTATTTAGGAATTTGAATATTTGCTAGTGTCTTTAACGTTTTGAATATCTATAGAATATGTAAATTATATAGATTTTTTGTGAATAGGCATCACATTTCCTTATCAACACAAAAACAACACACGTGTATAGTGATTATTGATTTCTTTAGGAGTAATGCTGAATATTGATCCTCTTGAAGAGGAAGCTGGTTAGAAATACTTTTTCCAGACGAATCAATATAACATTTAACTCATTTTAAAAACTGAGACAAAATTCATTTATATTACTAAATGCTTTTAAAACTATGTAAATTAAATTTAAATACACTTTACTTCATTGTAATTTTTAAAAATTATTTAAATTACTGATGCAGAAATATTATTAAAAAAAAAATAGTACTAGAAAATCTTTTATGAAAGACATAAATCTAAAAATATAATATTGAGAAATTTACATAATTTTAAACATAAATATCCAGAATTCAATTTTAAATTTTATAGTGTTTTTAAAAATTAAATTTTAAAATTTATGCTCAAAATAACGGCAATATAAAACCAAAAAAATGAATAAAACGTAGAATATAATATTCAATTTAATGGGAAAAAATAAGAAAAGATCTTTAATCTTGTTTTTTAATATATATATCGAGATGCCAAAGATATTTATGTAAAATTGCATTATGTGGACATTTATATAAAATTTTACATAAAATTCCACGTAAATGTTCATCTATTTGTACGAAATTTGTGTAAATCTTAACATAAATACTCTCATATTATTGGATAATTCAAAAGTTACGTTACCCAAAATTAAAGTAGATATAGGTGCATTCGTTTTATCAGGCTAGTAAACTCTTTACGTCATCGTTATTTGATACCATTTCTGAAAAAAATACGAAAAATGGCGTTAAATTGACGTAAATCTACATCTATCTGACAAACGAATGCACATTATAAGATTAATTAACAGAAGAAAAATTTTGTAAGTTTGTTCTGGACAACCCTACACACTCTTAAAGTACTTATGGCTAACATCGTAGAAGAAACTACTCAGTTTACAGGTGCAATTCCCAACAAAATTGTCCATATATACGATGAAAAAAGTTAAAGATTGCTTACAGGAAGCTTGAACTCCCTTCATTCCTTATTTATTCGCTATCTTCACTCCTACAGGAGGATTTTGAACATTTAATGAATTCTATATAGATACTATTATGAAGACCAGTAGAATATTAATAAACGTATCACAAATACACATATTGTTACTCGCCTTAAATATTCAAATGAATCATAAATATGTTGAAAAAACTGGAAATTTCGAATAAACCGAGACAATTTATTTATAAGTTTATATACAGGATGACTCAAAATTCTTTTAACAATACACAGGTCAGCTGAAGAGATAATTGTAAGGGATAATAAACCCCTTCAGCTGATCTATGCGTGTACTTATGTACATATATCACACATGATAACGCGGTTTTTTTTATTTACATTTACTTAAACGTAAAAAAACAACCCGAAAAATGCCACGTGCCCAGTAAAAACGCGAACCCACGAACAACTGTTCAGTTGCTTTATCCACTCGGCCACTATTGGGCACGCAGGTCTTTTATCTGCAGTGTTCAACCCCATTGTGGGCCGTGTCCGATCCATAATCTACTGCTCATGACAAGTTAGGGAAGTCTAGATAAAATTCGAACCCGGATCCTTCATGATAATAAGCTAACATTCTACTGTCAATTAAATAGAATCTAATACATTATGAATTTTATAACTTTAAGCATTAAAACGGGCCATAACCAGATGTTAGATATATTAATTTACGAAGATTTTCTCCAGTTAGATCTTAAAAATATCTACTAAAATAGTATAAATTTGTTTACTTTTATACAAAAATAGAGAAAGTCGAATCAATGAAAAACCATTAATACATTCAAAACAGAAAACGTTTCGAAAATTGGAACAGATAAGAATTTTATACATGGAAACTACCGAGTTCAGCTGAGATAAATTGAAATTTTATATTTTTTCCTCCTTTTTGTAGCCTATTTAACTAGCATACCTCTTGAAAATTTTTCAATAATAGATAAAAAAATACGTTAAAAAAATATATATTTTTTATTTTCAGAAAAGAAACGTGCTAAAGTTACAGCAGATAACCATTATCGAAGAAAATAAAAACGTTAAAATATTTATGTATTTGTAACCGGAAAAGTATGGCGTTGTTATTACAGTAGAGCGTCGTTTATCCGAATCAATTGGGGACTGGGGTCGTTCGGATAACTTGTCTTTCGGATAACCGATTATGTACGAAAAAATATATTAACCTATCCCGTGTTGAAATTTTTCTCCGTTGCGTGTCGCTTCGCGTTGAATTTTCGTCGTTGTTAAGCCTAACGAAGACTATTATATCGTTAAAAATTATTTTTTTATTTTGTACAAACAAAATAAATATATTGAAAAATATAAAAACAAAAAAATTATACTTTAGAAGTTAATCTAGTATCAAAAACGTTCGATTCAGCACGACACAGTCCTCAGAAAAACACCACACAAAAGTGCCAGTGCTGCCAGCTAAAACACACACATCATCAAAAAAAATATTGGAGTAGCCCAAGATATAGCCAAAGATTGCAGCGCCACAGCACTAGCGAGAATTTAAATTTGCCGACTGGAATTCTTTCGGATAACCGACTTTCGGATAAACGACGCTCTACTGTATATCTAAATATATTTATTTAACTAATATGTACAAAAACACAGTACTTCACTTTATATAAAACGTATAAAGGGTCATACAAAATCCAATCCGTTTTGTTTCTGTATTAAATTAATAGAATAAGGCAACGCAACACCTGGGCGTTCTGTCAAGGAGTGTATCTCCTGGGAGGTCGTTCTATGGGGAAACTGATTCCTATTTAGGTGTTAGGTGAAAGAGAGAGAGAGAGAGAAAAATATTCTGTTCCATTCGTGAGGCGCAAACCCGCGACTAACTACCAATGTTTGGTGGTTTTTCCACTGATCCACAGGATAATGATCCAAATTTATATTCAAAATAATGGATGGTACGAAAATAAGTTAATTGTTCTAAATCCCCTTATAAAAGTTTATAAATCAAATTCTGCATAATGTCAAAAACTTGAGTTTTTGATGTTCTCGGTTAATTAATTTTTGGACCATCCTCTATTATTTTGTGTAAATTAAAAAATGGTGCAATTATGGCATTTTCTCGCTTGAAGCAACAAACATTTTCTTTGTACAAGACACTCGTGTTTTACGGAGACCTTAGCGAAACATACTAAGAATGTAAAATCCGAAGAGGTCGAACAGCGTGTCTGACCAACTCGCAACGTATGCCACATCTTTTAAGCCAAACACAAATGATATCGCGTTTTCGGTGCATGCAGCGCCAATACTACCACAATGGCATGTTTTAGTACTAATTCTTTTTACGTAAATGTTTCACACTCGTCCTGAAATATCATAATTTAATTGCATTTGTCTGGCTAGATATCTCTCTAGGCAGTGTTAAATAGGGGTACTTCAATTAAAATTATCCGAAATAGCATTTTGAAAAGTTTGACTTTTAACATGAATTTTCTGGCTTTTCATTACTTTATCTTAATAAAAAATTTTTGAAAACAGCTCTTAAAATTCATCTTTTTATATAGGAATGAACTTCAAGAGCTAGTTGTTATTTATTAGTTAGTAAGTACATTTTTCAACGAAGTTTTTTTTTATAAGTTAAATTTCTTCTTTCTTAAATAAAATTAATAGGAAGACGCTCATATTTTTTAAAATCATCTTGTTATCTCTATCTTCTAAGAATAATTTCACAATAGTTTGTTAATGAAGAAGTTCAGGAGTGGCTTTCAGATACTTTTTTCTTTTTTCTTTTGTGCTTTTTTAAAACAGAATATATTTCCTAATCAAGTGGTGTTATATTCTGTTATTGATTAAACGTCAGGAAATTCTTCTCC
Organism: Centruroides sculpturatus; assembly: GCF_000671375.1. Lineage (NCBI taxonomy): Eukaryota > Metazoa > Arthropoda > Arachnida > Scorpiones > Buthidae > Centruroides > Centruroides sculpturatus. Next base: position 759,987 of record NW_019384326.1, read on the forward strand.
GTCTTACTTTTTAAACTATACATAAATTAACTTCTTTTTTTTAAAAAAAAAAGAACAGTATAAGACTTTCTACAAAGATAGGAAATCAATATTTAACCCATAATTTATCCAATATATCTTTGTTATCTCTTGATATAAACGTATAAAATGTACTAAAGAACAATAATTCTGCGATATACAGTATACCAGAATTAGATTATAAAAAATGCCAAGAAAAAAACCATCCATTGTCGAGTGAATAAAAAACACTAAACGCGGGTTGCGGGTTCGAGTACCCAAGTGGAATTTTCAAAGTTTTCTTCACCTATCTAATACCTAAACAGAGGCCAGTTTCCCATAGAAAATCTTCTTGGGTGGCATCCCTCTTGGTAGATTGCCCTTTTTCTTCTTGAAGGTAATTTCTAATATTTTATAAAAATCCTTTTTTTTTTGTGGACTCTCCGCCCCCTTGGGCGCTAATGACATCATGTTATGACATAAATAATTTCTGGAGTTGTTGGTCTGGATTTCTCGGGTCCCCCAGAGCAATAGGTTGACGCATTAACCGCCTCTGCCGTCCGACAGGCTTAAGAAAAAAGAAAACAAAAACATTGTAGAAGTTTTAACCGACAACAAACTGAAAGAATTCATTGTAAACTGAACTTATCCAATATTTATTCTAATATTGAAACTACAGAAAGAATAAATATTGATACTACTTGATTACACAAATGGAAATTGTCAATTAGTAATTCGATAAAAACTGAAGAAAATAAAAAATAAATTAATTAGTATTTTCAAAATTAATTAAATGTGAGCAAATATAACGTAAACAAATATTTATAAAAATTCTTAAACATATATATATATATNAATGTAAGTTAATTGGATCATTCATAGAGCCAATTAACTTACATTCATTCAGCATCTGTAATAGAGAATCTTGTGACTTTGATAAAAATTCACTTCTGTATTTAACATTCTTGTCTAAACATTACAGACTGAATGAAGATGTGTTTTCTTTTATATCAAAATAATCCATGCATAATTTCAAATATATATAAATTTTAATAATCACTATAAAGAATAGAAAAAAAAATAGTAGTAAATAAACAATATAAAAATAAAGTAATAATTTTCTTTGCAGAACTTTGTCAAACTTATTTAATTATCTCTGTAAACATTCTGCTCATATTAAAATTATTAAGTTCAGAAAAGTTTTTGTTTTGTTAGTAAAAAATGGTTGCTTATATAACTTTTTATTCACTACGAGACATTTTGTTACTTAATGCTAAGTTTTTAAATGAATATTTAATAACTTATATTAAAACATATGCATAAACTTAAACTAAAAACTGCTATTTTGAGAAAAATACTGAAAAATCTCATTATCAAATACAATATAATAGAAATTTAAAATGTAAAAAAATTTGAAAAGAAAGGAATAAATTTCTAAACAAATTTATAATTAAAAAAAAAATATATTCAAAATTACCTTATAATATTGCATTTATGAATGGAATTTATCATCAATTAAAAAATAGTGTTTAATGATATACTTAGTCTAACACAAAATCTATTCCTTTTATTAAAATTAATTTATGATAAATATTTCAAAATATTATATTATGTTTTGTATAACTTCTAATTTATTAATTATTCTGTACTAATTTTCTTAGAAAATTTCAATAAAAAACTAACTGTACCTTGAACAGCTTTTCCTCCCGATACACCTAACTGTTTCATTTCTTGTTGTAAATCTTCGGCTGAAATTTCACCGCCTTGATAAGCATCACTTACAAATTCGTGACTAGGACTATCGGGAATATCTTCGTCATCATCTTGTGTAGATTGTCGCTTTTCAACTACATTAAATAACTTATATCAAAAAAATTTATGAAAGCCTTAAATTTTTGTTACCTTCTAATTTAACGTAAATTATAGAAAAATTTCACCTTTTAAAAAAATAATTTCTAAATTATCAAAACCTGAAAATTAATGATTACAGAGTTTCAAGATTCAGTTCAAAAATTCAAATTAATAGCAAAGTAGTGAGTGGTTCGTTCAATATTTACAGAACAGAATCTACTTTTGTAATTATTGTAAAAGCGATATACAGTACATTTAACATTAATCAAACGAAAAATTACAATTCACCAAATACTACTTTAGAAGACAGAATTTTTATAATTATATATGAAGAAATGTAGAATTAATTAAAATAGTATTTAGTTATATATCATTTAATTCGTTATATTCATTAAAAATTGATCGATTATTTAATAAATTTCAACAGTTATACATGATGATAACATGGTAAGTTGTAAGATTCGAACAAATAGTAAACCTTAAGAACTCAAACTCATAGTTAAACATAAAGAATTCGAATCCAGTGTTTACCACAGCTAAACTGAAGAATTCGAATCCACAATTAACCTAGAAGAAATCGAATTTATGATTAATTAATCACTGTTAACCCATACTATAGTTAACCTGGAGGATAAATATTAACCCATAGTTTTCTAATATCGTTTTTGAATATAATCACGTGTCTTATTACAGAATTAAATTCAAACTCAGCAGTTAAGATATATACTGAAACCTCGCTTAACGAGCAAAACAAATTGTAAAAATGACGAGCTTAACGAGCGATGTTTCGCATTACGAGTGACCAGGAGAGGGGAAGTCCAAATTGTGCGCTTGTTCCATCAGTCTGTGTTAAGCGTTCGTTCCGCTAGCATCTTAGTGTCACTTGTGATCACACATTTTTCCAAACTTGTATTCAGACATATTACTTATAAACATCAATAACCATAGCCCGTTATATAATAAACACACCAAACGATATGCCAAATTCTTGGGCTATGTAAAGGCTATAATTAAATATTAAAAATTAATTAATTTGACTAGAAGTAGGCAGTTGGCATTCCATTTCGTATTAAATTTAATAATTATAAATAATTATTTTTTTTAATTTAGAAATTTTTAAAATTTAATTTGGAATTGGTCATTAAATTTAATACGAGATGGAATGCCAACTGCCTACTTCTAGTCAAATTAATTAATTTTTAATATTTAATTATAGCCTTTACATAGCCCAAGAATTTGGCATATCGTTTGGTATGTTTATCAGAAATATTATCTGTGAGTTTTTTTTTGTTTTTTGCAAATCGAATTCGCATTCTAGGTTGGTTCATTCTGCGCTAGAAGAAAAGACGAAGATAATTCACGCTCCTTAACAATGTATATTGTATAATTTTCATTAAATAAACATTATACATAAAATATTTGAGTATTTTTTTCGGCGTGGAACACATTATCGTATTTTACATTAATTTATATGGGAAAAATTGTTTCGCTTAAAGAGTGTTTCGCATTACGAGTACGATTCTGGAACGAATTATGCTCGTTAAGCTGTACTTAATTAACAAGCGGTAATCGAACTCGGAACCTTCGATTACAGTTTTTAATTTTTATTAAAGTGCCTTCAATGGCGTGCACTTTATTCTACCACAACCGTAAAAGTGAAATTCTACTGTAAAATTGAACGCCAAACTAATCTACGGCGACCTCTTAACAAAGTATAGATTAATTTAATCTATAAATTCGACTCATTTTTATATAAAATATGTAAATAGGACACGAAAACACGATTACATTTATATAAATTTACATATTTAGAACGAATTCAAGCTTGTAACTTAATAGCTATTTATGCAAATTTACTAAATTGTTGAAGAAGCTTAAAATAATAAAACAGCAAGAAAAAATGAAAGGATTCGATTTCATTTTGTTAGGGTACGGCAACGCAACACGTGGGCTAAGAGGGTTTGCCCCCTATTTAGACGTTAGACACGTGAAGAAAAACGGGTAAACTCCTTGTGACCAGTCAGGCGCAAACCCTCGACCAACTTTTCATTGTTTTTATCCACTAAACCACCGCTGACAATAACTTTTTCTAATTCTTTTTCCCGATTATTTGTAATCAAGCAAAAAAAATTAGAAAGAAATATTTTTTTCAATTCTCTACTTAAACGTCTTTATTGAATTAAAAATAAGAAGAAAACAGGCAAATCCTCCACAGTATTTTTAGCAACACATTAAAATTTGAATCCGATTAAAGAAGAAAATTAAAAATAATTCATATTCTGAAACTACAGAATACCAATTAAAATGATATAAATTACGAAGCGGTAAAAAGTAATTATTTGTTATCTCTTAAGAATTTTATCAAATTTATTAATTTATTTATTATAATCTACTTTAAATAAATGAAAGTGAAATGGCTTTTTATCATGATTAATTTTTAACGTTTCAATAATTTCTAAACGATTAACATTGTTTTCATTTGATTTGTTCATCCGTAAATAAATGGCGAATATTGTAGAATTTGACTTTTCCCATTAAATCCGTTTATTAATATACAATTTTACTTATTTTTCTTTATCTTTATTGATTTGGAATTCATCCTTTTTTTAGAATTTAATAATGTTAAACAGTTCCTTCAGTATATGTTAAGCCAGCGAGTGGTTCAACATGTATCATATTGTTTTAGACAGAATTAATTTATCAATTTCTATAAAATCATATTAAATATTACATAAATTTAATAATGTTTTAAATTATATTAAGCATTTGGAATGATATTATTTCTAATTAATCAGTGGCGTGCCGTCCTTGGAAGCGGTGGAAGCGCCGCTTCCTTTGTATTTTCTAAAATATAAATACATATTGCGCGATTATTTTCATATTTTAACGTATTTTGAATTAATTAAAATTAATAAATTATTACAACCACATTTTGTATCTTATTACAAATTTCTATACTACGCGTGTGAAAAAAACAATAAGATTGCCATTGTATATTCGAATATCAGTGGCGGAATGGAAGCGCTGTATTGTCGAATACGGGACAGCTTCCACGGCCAAAATATCTGAATGGTGTAAAGCAGCCAGATTATAGGCATTCGCTTTACAGAGCAGCAACCTCGCAGTTTAACCAGTGGATGCTACACACCAAAATATCGTATAACGCTTCCAATGATTCTATCCAGGACAGGTTCTGGGCTGTTAGTTGCTTGCGTGCTAGATATTTGGCCGCTCTCGCCTGATTATTTGAATCGCGAGTAGATTTATAACTTAACCCAACCGATAGGAGTTTACTGGTATGTTTTTTATATTTTTGTATAGTTGACAGCAATTTTTACAAAATCCATTAAAATATTTGATATTTTTATTCCGCTCTCCGATTTTATATTTCTCGCGGATTTCAATGTTAAACTAGTGATATTACTATTTGATATGTCCCATCTATAAGGGGATGCATAAAAAGAAGTGTACAATTCTTGTACAATGTTAAAAAATTAACTGTTACTTTGGTAGCATCATTTACAACTAAATTTAATGAGTGAGATGCACAAGGTACAAGAAAAGCTCTAAAATTTATTTTCCTTAAATTTACGATTTATGTATCGTTGTCATAAAAATTTGTCTTTCAACTTCTTTCCCAAGACTACAAATATTCGAGTACAAAGTAACCGGTTTCAACTTATTTTTACTTAAGAAGTAGTTAAATAATTAAGAGATTAGGGAATTATTAACATAAATAAAATCCTGCTAAAAGAGCAGAAATTTTACTTAAAAGCTTATCCGAACCAATCTTTAGCCGAGTACAGTGGGGACTGATTTCTTGTAATATTAGATGTAATAAAGACAGAAATTTTTCCAGTTCAATGAGAGTGACCGAAAAGCTGTAAATTTTGGAAATTTCCGTGGTTAGAAAACGAATTAGTTAGAAAACAAATGACGGACAATCTACTTGTTAGTATTAAGTTTAACATATTTAGATTTTTACAGCTATGGTGAGTAACGTTTAAAATTTACAACAACTCTGTCGTGTCCTTTGAGATATACTAGTGATGCGACAAAAGAGGCATTTGACATTGACCGGTATCGGCAACCTCGGGATTTGGCAGCCCGCGTGCACACATGCACTGCACACCTACCAGAATTGTCTCTGATTCCAACTATTAGCCATGGTAGGAAGCTATTTGATTAAGTGGATTGTTTTAAGATTTAAAAAGTAACGAATATTTTATGTTATTTTATGTACGTTTCTTTACAAAGTTAAACTTAATTATAATTTAGTTTAAAAGTATATTCATACAATTGAAGAATATTTTGTACCAGGCATGTACCAGGCATGTACCAGGCACCACACATTTTATTTCACCAAATTTTTATAATTTTATTTTTAATTTTAGCCCTTGTATCGTGGCTAGTGATTCGGAATGTAATTGTGATATTAAAAATACATTTAGAGAAGTCTATGGTTTTTACTGGCTTATCGAAAAAAACGAATACGAATGGACCCTAGACCATCACTTACGCGCAATTAACTGATTGCCCCTGGAAGTCGGCTTCTTATAGAAGCACAGCTTTCTTATTATCAAATGTTATGGCACACCATTGCTGATTATAATAAATTCATTATAAAGTTCCTCCAGCGGTATTGGTTCCTCCATTTATACCAATTTCTTGGGATAAAGCTGATGGCACTAACATCAAATCACATTAAATTACTATAATTATGATAAATTATCGTCTTTAGTAGGTAAATCATAAAAATTTATGACTTTTAAAAAAAAAATGGCTCCTTTCGCTCTGTGGGCACTAAAAAGCCATTTTAATCAAACCCATTATGGATTCGGCTATGCCCATAATAGTGCTACCGGGTGGTAGGGGACTACGACTGATATATTTGAAACAGATTACTGCCGAAATTTTTTGGACTAAGAGGGGGCGCGGGATGCAGCTGCACCCCCGAGGGATTTACCCGAGTAAAGCCGGATATATCAGGTGGTAAAGAAATTTTGTAAGGCATATTCTTCCTTTCTACGCCACCCTCTAACGATTTTTGGATCTGCTATTGATCTGGGATCATTGATCCTTCAGAACCATTGAAATCTTATCAGTCTCGGCCAACCGGCTGTCTCCTTATAAGAGATTATAAACTTTATATAGGAAAGATATAAAGAATTTGTAAAGGAAATTAATTTATTCAGTAATAGAAAATACATAAAAGTGAATTTTTTCACTATCTTAAAACTAATTAAGTCATAATTTTCGGGAAAAAGCGAATAATTTTTTGGAAAATGTAAAGAATTTAGTTTAGTTTAATTCACTTTTAAGTAAATTAAATTTCCAAATGTAAAGGAAAATAAAAAGTAAAATTTCATTTACTAATCATTTTTAATTAAACTGAATTATAAGGATAAAAATAAAATAAAATAATAATAATAATGTGGGAAAGAATCCTTGTCTTCTACGTGAAGATTTTTCGATTGTTTCCCTCACCAGGAAAACGATTTATTTTGNACATGCCAAGGAAGAGAGGAAGGAGCAATTAAATAATTAAAATTATAAAGGATAAAAATATATATATATATAAATGGGGAATATCGCACTTCTGACAATCGCTGCGAGTGTATAGGCTAAATTTAGAGAATCCGTGCTTCTCGCATGGACAACTGTATGTGGCCCACTCACGCGTCGGAAAATCTTCTGATTTATTCGTGTACGCACCAGACGGAAAAACAAAAAATATCGTGTATCCACGAGCACTCCAATAAATAAATAGAATTGAAACGACACTTTGAAATGTTTTCCCGATGAAAATGAATAATAATAAGTTTCAATAAAAATGATAAAATGTAAATTGAATGTTATCATAACGAGTTTGCTTGAATTTCCTTTCTCAGATCGCAGCAATGCGCGACGGTTAAGCTAGTGTATAATATATAAAAGCTCATGGGAAAAAGTCCAGCACGAGTTGCTTAACTTTCCCGGCAAAAACATTTAATACTGCGTGTAATGCCATTTGTTACGATATTTTATTTTAAAAATTTTTATAATTATTAATATAAAACGGCAGAAAGCTTGAGGGTAGGGATGAGTTTTATAAAAACAATGTAAATGCTAATAACGAGTTAAATCTTCATTAATACTGACCCTACTGAAGGTAGGGTGCCTCGATTAATTCACAGAAAGAGGTGTTAGAGTGAGCCACAGGAAGACGGGCATGGATTAATCCATAAGAAGAGGCGCCTGGAGTCACTTAGATTTTACAAATACGTGTGCGGGGATGTGAACGGCTGACGTATTTGTAAAATCTAAGTGACTCGTACAACATAGGATTCATATAAAACGGAAAAATTAACAGTGTTATAGAGAGGTCGACTGTATATGCAAATTTAACAAGCAAAATCAGGAAAAAAAACTATTCAATTTTTCAAATTAGTTGACTATAAATGTAAAAATTACCGAAAACTTATATAAATCTACAAATTTTAAATAATTTTATTCTAATTAACATAATTATAACTAAAATAATATTATTCGATAGTGACAAACATAGTTAATAGTAATATCAAATATATTCTACAAGTTATTACATTTAGACCGTTGTTGATTTGTATATTGATATTTTAGTTTGATTTATTTGCAGAGTTACAGAATTTGTGATTTCGTGGCACGAATAAAATCTCATTTATTCTAATTTTACAAAACGAATAAAACGAATTTACATTTTTACACCCAGAATATCGTCGATAGCATCAAAATTTAGATATTTTCAAAGATGGAACCATTGCCATTTTACTTCTGCTGTTGTATATTGATATAACAGAAGGAAAGTATGTCAATGGGTCAAAATTTATCCCTCCCCGTCATTTTTGGGCTCAGAGAACCTTGAAACGCCGAGAAAACAAAAAAGTTTGGGATATTTTCTGTATATATGTTTGTGTGTTTTTGAGGGACACGGTTTTATTCACTTTCTTTAAATCTTAATAACTTTTGTTCCTTTTATCGAAAATTTCTGAAATTTTACCGGGTAGTTTCGGTATTATGGGTATTGAAAATGTCAAATTTTGGTGTTTAAAGTTCGACGGATTGGGGAGATAGAGGGGGGGTTACGGTGTCATATCTCGAGTGGGATGATTTTACTGTTTCTTAGCATTTACAATTTTTTATAAAACCTATCTCTACCCTTAAAATTCAGCTTTCTGCCATTTTATAAGAAATAATAACAATATAAAAGCTTTAAAAAAGATGGCGCCATACACAATTTTAACTCTTTTTGCCGGAAAAGTTACGCAACTCGTTGCTGGATTATTTCCTTCTGCAAATAAAACTCACTAAAATTACAATATTAAGAAATAAGAAATAAAAAAAAAACATATTTAAAAATTATTCAGAATGTAATATAAAGTAATGAAAATGAATAAATATAAAGAATTTCTTAGATAATTTATGCAAATTATCTTGCTTCGAGTTATGTAAGTTGAACGTAAATTTAACAGCAATAAATATTTTAAATGAGGGTAATAATTTCAACTCCATTTTAATTTAAAATATTTATAAACTCCTGCCACTCACTTTAAACGGGCAATTAAGATAAACATAACAATTAAATCAATTACGTTTATAAGGTCGTACAGTACCTGTCATATTTACTGACAGTTCTACACATCAAATCAATTGATCCAATTATATTTATAAGGAAATTTTTACAAGAAAATTATAATAATTACAACAAATAATTAATAAATATTATTTTTAGTAAACGAAGTATTATAATTATTTATTTTTTAAATTTCGTATCATTAGAATTAATGTTCACACAGGTTATACTGTAATATCTTAATTACTTACAATTAAAAATTAAATGTGACGTGCTGGTCACGTGCTGTTTTCCAGGTTTATTCACGTTAATATCACGTAAATAGGGGCCATTTTCCCGTAGAAAGTACTCCAGGAAGGCATCTCCCTCGGCATTTCGCTCACGTGTCGCGTTGCCGTGTATTATTGTGGTATGGTCACAAAGCCGGACTGCAATTTTTCGTCACATTTTAATTTAAAAAAATCACGTGATTTCCCGTCCAACCGGAATTTCGTACATACTTAACAGGGAGCTTCAATACTAAGCTTTTCATATCTTGTCTCAGTATCGAGATTAAGGAAAGACAGACAAATGACAATAGAAATTTATAAGTATTTTGGGTGCGTAAAATGAAAACGTAAGTTGGAGATGAGGATAACAATACGTCACACCTTTTATACGTAGGTAAAATGAAAGCTGTCTCTATAGAGATGAGGTTATCTGTACTAAAAAACCGTGATTATTCAGTTTTGCACGTCTGTTGCTAAGCATTGAGCCAGTTTGAAAGAGTTAAAAATAATGAAAATTTTATTAAATAATAATAAAAAAAAAACTAATTTAAATGTCGTTTATATAACCATATTTGCACTTGTATAAAAATTATAATTATCTTACTGAAAATAGTTTTTGAAGAAATAAGTTATGCGTATGAATATACATCATTGAAATCATGCAAATTAATCTATTCAATTTTATATTATTTATTAATTTTTAAATTAAAATTTTTATTTATCTAAATATAATTTTTGAGTTTTTTTCTTCACGTATTATATAATGTAAATTTGCAATTTTTTTCCTCCATTCCGTCGTAGATTTCATATTTTTAAGCACCAATAATTTATAAAAATGAACTTTTAGTCTATAACATCGCCCGAAGGAAATTAAGCTTTTAGAGAAGGAAAAAAGATAATGTAAAAAAGATCAGAACGAAACGTAAATAAAAATAACAGATACAAAGGTCTTTAGGTTAAATTCTTAGAAAATCCAGCAACAAGTTGTTTAACTTTCCCGGCAACATTTTTAAAATTTTGATGGTGCCATGTATTATGATAGTTTATTTTTAAAAACTTATATTTTTAATTATTATAAAATACGTTTAATTTTGAGGGTAGGGACGGGTTTTATCAAAAAAAAAAAAAAAATGTACATGGTAATAACGAGTAAAATCGTCATTAAATCCGACCCTACTCTCATTATCTCTTCACTCCCTCGACCTTTAATCACCATCACCAAAATTTAACAGCATCAATCCCCCTAGTACATTCAACTTCCTGCAAAATTTCAGAAATTTTCGACCAAAAACACAGGAGTTATTAAGCTTCAAAGTGTGTGAACAAAATCGTGTCCCCCCACATAAACATTCATCCATACAGGAAAAAAATCCAAAGTATTCTGAATTTCTCGACATTTCAAGGTGTTCTGAGTCCAAAAATGCAAAAATCTTGGGGTCAATTTTTGACCGGTTGCCATACTTTCCCGGCTGTTATGTATAACAGACGGGACAGTAAAAATGGCCGTTATTTGAAGATTATTTTGTTTGTGTTTCAAAAAGAAGTGTTCCTGAAAAAATTGACCGCCGTTTAAATTGTGGACGTTGTTAATTTTGTTAAAAATAAATTTTAAAAATATTTCGCCAAATACAGCATATTCTACAAAATAATAATGATAATATTTATGAAAATATTTTCAAAAATAGGTATTGTTAGATAATAAAGATTAGTTCGCATTTTTAACCAATCAACTTAAGTTAATCATATCATCAACCAATTACAGTTCGAGAAAATATTGGCATATGAAAAGTGTTTGTAATTGGTTGGTCCTTCAAGTGATTTTCTGCCTGTTAATTTTTCTCTTTGCCTTGCATTCCTTCTTGATTATGGCGTATATGGAAGCCCTGAATATAATGCAATACATTAAACTATTGCTCAGAAAACACCAACAGTTTTATTTATGTCTTCTTTAGGAACAAGACTGAGAAAATAATCTCCATATGACTGCTTTCCCAGTTTCTATTAAATATAATCTGGCAGTTTCATCAACTGGAAGATAATACATGAAAATAAAATTAAATATGTATTATTTAGTTTTGAAAAGTAACAGATCTGTACCGTCTTTTCGCTTCCATATTTTATCCTCAAGCGTTCTATAATGATTCCAAATACGATTCTCTTCTTTTATAATTTATTCATTTATGCAAAAATTAAACAATTTTTAGTTTTAAGAATAATATTATATTATTAATATATAATGTAGTAATCATTAATAATTTATTAACTGTCAGATCAATATTACATCTCATATAAATTCCTACAATTTGCATTATCTTGTAAATAATTCAAAATAAATAATCTTAGTAAAAAATATATTCGTTATTTTCATATATTTTGAATAATTTCGGCTCTAAAGTAGTATTAAAATGTATTTTTTTTTCTTTTAAATAAATCACACGTGCCCGTAGAAACAGTCACTTTCGTGTTCTGGAATACATCTTATAACAACACGAGCTTTCGAAATTGGGAGTGGGGCCACCCCACTATATACATCACTACAATACATTTGTGCACACACACGTGATTAGATTCTACATTTGTGTATGTTTATGTGTATGAGTGGGAGATGATGGGGTGGGACATTCTCCTAAAACGTCATTAAAAACGCATTATCTTCGATTTGGTTTAACTGGCATCGCGACAAGTAGGCGATCTGCCGAGGAGGGACTCGACAGATGCTTCCCGGGAGAACGTTTATGAGAAACTGGCTTCTATTTAGGTGTTACAAACATGAAGAAAATCCAGAAAACTCCATGTGGTCAGGTGAGAACCCCGTGACCAGTGTTCAGTGGTTTTATCCATTCAGCCACTGGTGGGTTATCTGGTGATGTAAAGTTTTCCGTGTTTTCTTCGCGGTCATGAGATCTAAATAGGAACCAGTTTCCCATAGAAAGTCTTTCTGGGAAGCAACCCCTTCGGCTGATCGTCCAGATGTCGTGTTGCAAAGAAACAGACCATCTAGCGAATTTTATAATTTGAAATTACTGCAGCATTGGTTAATCCTCATAGTTATGTTGATAATAAGTAAATTTCTATACAGGTATACATAAATTGTATTTAAATTAAAGCAAACATGAATTAAAGTTTTATTAATTCTTTTTATTCTTCGACTGTTTCAAATCGTTTGGGGTCTTAAAAGAGCCTTTTTTCAGGCCCGTCTTGGGTTCGATCAGGCCGGCAATGGGGCGACTGGATGATGAGAGTGGTGTTCCAAATATCTGTGATTGACTGTCTCCCGAAAAATTTTTTGAGCTTTCGAACTCGGATCTCCAGATCGGTAGGCTGAAATCTTAATGCTCCGGCCATCTGGCCATCCGTTCATTATATTTATATCTTTTAGCTTTTCAATGAAATATTTCATTTCCTTCTATATACAGGGAGGTCCAAAAATCAGTTAACATCATGAGAACTAAATTGTCATCTTAGTCGTATATATAATCCGATTTACGACAGCATCTCATCATGAAAACATATAAATATGTTAATGGGTTGTCTTGATATATTATAGCCACACAACTCATGGGCATTATCTGAAGGTGGGATGCCTCCATGAGAACTTTTTAAGTGAAGTTGGCTCTTATTCGGGTGTTAGACACATGGAAAAAATCCGGAAAACGCCACGTGAAAAGACAGCTAGTGAGGGGCAAACCCGTGACTAACAACCAATATTTAGTGGTTTTATTCACCCGGCAACTAGTGGGCATATTGCAAATAGAAACGAGCTTATTCATTATTTCTTAGTCCATATTTGCTCTACGTTTAACCATACCAGAGTGTTCTCTAAATAATATTAAAGTGCTACAAAACACGTATTTACTTATCAATCAATGATTCTAAATGAAATGAAATAAAATAAGTAAAAGTATTGATTAGGTTATTCTCCGATATAAAAAGATACAAAATGGGAAAAGCAAATACATAAGTTATCAAAACATTTCTTTGTTTAATGATAAGAAAACAGTAGTTAGTTAAGACAGTAAGTAAACAGAAAACAAGTAAAATAGAGAAGAGTTCGTATTAATTAAAAAAAAAAATAATCCTTGTACAGTTTGTATTCAGAGATAAAGTTGATTAAACTACGCAATATCGTTAAAGCGAATGCATCACTACCCGTAAAAAACGAATAGAATAAATGAAAAAAAAAAAGAAAATGGAGACCGAACCTACGAGTTAGCCAATCAGAACGCAAGTATCTCAATTTCGTGGAAATCGAGATTACAATAATTGGTCTTGTAAATATCGGTCTGAGCTCGTTGTATCGAATATTTCGTCTCTTATAAAGCGGAAAGAAGGTCGGTATATCGAGTGTTAAATCGAGGTCATACTGTATTTAATAAAATAAACTCGACAAAAATGATTTAAAATGAGATCATTCTTGTTCCGTACATTAATTAAAATGCTTAGAACCACACGTAAATTGCCTAACTTAAGCACGTAACACGATTAATTGTCTCTTGGGCAACCCATATCATCTTTTCACTTCCACGTTTCGTTTTCATGCAGTGTAATGATTCGAAATACGCTTGGCTTCTTTTGAAATTAAATTAATTTATGCAAACAATAAATAATTCTAAATATATTAACACAGAAACAAATATTAAATTATTAATGAATAATATACAAGAGACAGTAATAATTAATAATATGCAAACGAATTTTCATACTTAAATACTCTCTGGTAATAAAAAAACTAAATAATTTATTAAAATTTTATGAATTCTAAATAGAAATATATACTAATTACTAAAATATTTGTTTATGTTTTCATATAATGGATAAAATCTACAAATATTTAATCATTAAAAGCAAAAATAGTCTGTTAAGTACTTGAATAGTAGCAAATTGCGTTGCGCTTCGCATCGCATCGCTTGGTTTTTCAACAGCAACGCGACAATCGATGCGGACAAGCAAAAATCGTAATTTTACGTTTTCGTAATTAAAATTATTATTTATCAGATTTAAATATATGGAGTTATAATTAGTAATAATTTAGTTACAGATATCAGAAATGTTCCATAATTTTAGAATAAAATCGATAATAAACCAATTTCGGATGTAGTGTCCATAATTCAATTATCTTACAATTAATGGATAATTACAGTAATTTTATCAAGTGAGTTAATGTAAAAGATAACTTTCGACATTTCATTATTTAATGGATAATTACTTCTTAGTATGTAATTCCATTATTATATTTTATTATCTTAAAACATAAATCAACGATAACAGTTTTTTTTTTCTTTCTTTCTAGATGTACAGTACTCCATATTGAATAGAAGCTACAATTATTCATTTACTAATTGTTTTTTTTCTCATTTCATCATTCAGTTTTATTTAATTCTAAAACAGGCTGGCCACGTGAAGTTTTCCGACTCCTCTTTACGTGTGTAACACCTAAATAGGAGCCAATTTCTCATATATCATAGAAGTTCTTCCGAAAGTCACCCCCTCGGTAGAACTGTTGTTTTGCCTTATTCCAACATCTATGTATGTTGGATTGATTCCCATTAATCCAATATACATATATTGCTATAATCTAAATATATTAAACTATATTTATCATATTTCTTACGTTTTGACTTAAATCAAGCTATAACGATCTTTTAGAAGTTCTGGCCACTTGATTGTTGGGCCCCCAGTACTAGTATATTAATTGAATGGCCGAATAGCGAAACTGTTAAAATAGCAGGCTACCAGTCTGGAAGATCCGAGATGGAAAAGTTGTCGGGCGATCAAATATTTTTAAGGCCTCTCTAAACATGCGGCTCCTGCCATTTGGCCTAAGCCTCATATTTACGAACAAGACATTATATAGGAGGTACCCAGTTTTCTTCAAAATAGTAAGAGTTTTGTCAATAAAATTACAAAAGGTTGTTGCCAATAGCGTTATCTAATGATTGCGATAAACTTAGGGTTTTGTATTATTATAGTACATTTAGAAGTCAGACGTTACCATAGGCAGATTTAGGACAAGGCCTTATCTTAATAATGCCTGATAATTTTTAATATTGCTATATGAATTCGGATTGGACTGAACTGATGGAATAAGGCAAGGCAATTGGAGTGACGATATGCCAAGAAGGGATTCTGCCCTGGAGAACCATTTATGTGAAAGCCTCTATTCAGGTATTATATACCCGGAAAATTCCACTTAGCCAGCCTGTTTATCAGGAGCAAACATTCGATCTGAGGATTGAAGAATTAGTCAGGTGCGAACCCACGACTAAACATTGAGGAATCCATATTGCAATTTGAATATTGCATATTGAGCATTAATTCAATGATAATCTGATCTATATAATCTTTAATGATTATAATATGATTATAAGAATGAAATTTTCATAAAAATTAAATTATTCCAAAACAAAATTTAAAAATTTTTTAATAAAATATTTATTTATTCTCTTATTTTTTTTTCATAAATATCAGGAATGTATGTATAAAATTCAATAGATTTAATAACGTAATATCTCGTGGTTTATTTTTTAAAATGGGAAAATGTCGTGCTTGTTACATCACAACGATTATATAATGCGATAACGCGTAATAACTATCATGGCGGCTTGCATATGGTAGAGAAAACTCTTCCAGTAATTTCTAATTTTGCCGTTAATTTATTACATATTATAAACTAATATACTTTAATATATTAAAAATAAATTTTTATATTTTTATTATATTTGATATTATTACATTAATATGCATTTCTACAGTAAAAAATAGGTAGTATGTACACAATTGCTAGTATCATAAATAAATTGAAGGTTCTTGTATTAAATTTATTGCAAATAATAATTTATCTGAATATAAATTTACAAAATAATCATATCACAGGGGGATTCATGCAGTGTTTTTTTTTCAGGGGAGAAGTATGTATATGTACTGTACTGTACACTGATTACATCAAAGAACTCGATACTCTTTATTATGCAAATTTCTATAAATAAAATTCTTTCAGAAAGTTCTACATCAACAGCTTTAGTTACACGGATTTTTGATTTTTACTTTCTACTTAAATATTTATAAAATATAAATAGATCGAATTATATATAGAAAAACACGCAAGATGAAAATTTAAATATTTGAAAATGTTTCCGTAAAGAATTACAGTAAATTTTAAAATATTTTACTTTAAAAACTTCTCTACAATTTAATAATTTACATATGGAAACATTTATTATTTAATTGTTAATTTGTAAACAGAAAAAAAACAAAATGATCAAACGTCGCGCGACACATCGTAAGTGTCATGGCGGATGAGAAATGGTAGATGTAACTCAAAAATTTTTTACTTTTTTTTAATTAAAAATTAATATATATATAGGCAATATATTAAAGTTATTCTAAATATTTATACTTACATAAAACCCCCTAATGAAAGAAAATGTGTATTAAAAATAATATTAACGTTTATCTTCAGTTAATTTAAAATATCTTACAAAGTAGCTCATCAGTAGCTACATGAATAGAAGATACAGAAATCTGGTAGTTTGTCACGGGTTCAGACTTACCAATGGGCTGGTCACGTGGAGTTTTTTCAGGTTTTTTTCACGTGTCTAACATCTAAATAGGGGCCAGTTTTCCTTGGTGGTACCCTCCTTGGAAGATCATCCATTCTATCAAACTAACTTTATAAAAAGTATATAAAATTTAAATTTATTTTTGTGAATAATATATTTTGAAAGCCTGTCAGAAAAGAATTTTATAAACATTTCTTAATAATAAAATTATAGAATAAAAAAAATTTTGCAATATTTTTATGTAAGGGATCTGTAGAAATATGTTTAAGAAAAGAAGGCAAGTCTACGTAAACTGATGATACATTTATCTTAATAATTTAATATATCTTCTTTAATTATTACGAAATCAATCCGAAAATTAAGTGATTAATAATAAAAAATGCTAAGGCGGCCGGATGACCGAGGCGGTAAAAGTATTAATATTAATTTACCGCTCTGGTGGACCCGGGTTTGAATCCACACGATCGAAAAAATCCCCAGAAAATTTTTCGAGGGATATTTCGGGCCCTTTGCGGGCTTCTACTGTGGACTAAATGGACCTCAGTAAAAGACGTTAGTGCCAACAGGATGGGAAAAACAGAAATAAAATGAAAAGAAAAAATTAAGTGTAGTTCTCCACACTTGAAATTTTCGTATAATTCTTATTTTCAGATTTAATTTATTAAATATTTTAATAATTAATGATTTCCATTAACTAATTCAATCATTTTTCTTAATAATTTGCATAATTTAAGTACAAAAATTGCAATAAAAATCAGTGTAAGAATTAAAAAAAAACTGAAGGGATGTAAATATTTTTTTTCATAAAAACGATTAATTATAAAACTAAAAGAAAAATGATCGTTAAAATAATTATAAAAACTGAAAATAATAAAAAAAAATATAAGAAATTAAATTTATATATCTAATATTTTCAAAGATATATTTTATATTGATTTTTTTTTTTAAATACCGCTGGATCAGTTTAAAAGGATCGCGTTACATTTTATATCTAGGGTAATTATATGATTCAAGAAATTTATCGTAGAAAATTGATATTATTTATTTCGAAATGGCATTTTGTTTTTAGTTTACAAGATATTTCTGATATTGAAATTTTGAATTAATAGTCTATATATTTTTTTATTATGCGTAATTCTTGGGAAGAGAACTTGTAATAATCAGGTATTAGAAGTAGTTAATTAATTTAAGGGGAATTTTCTTTTTTACTGTTCTTGCTCCGTGAGAACCTAACAGAGCCTTTTTCATCAAACTCATTATGGGTTCTGCAGGCCCACAAATGGGGTATGTAGGCCCGACATATTCAGAAAGACCACCCCAAGAATTACTGGATTTTTTTTTACTCGTCCGGATTCGAACCCGGATCCAGCAGAAAGGTAGACTGACACCTTACTACCAGTGTTTGTACTAAATTATAGCATATCATAAAAGCACACATGATTGCAGAGCTCAAAATTAGGGCCGTCTCAACTTACGGTGTAACACGTGCATTCGCACTTCGGGTAGACAAAAAATTTGTTTAACATAATGATTTATAAAATTTCAAAGGTTAATTTATGTATGGGCTGGGAATGCAAGGTATAGTGATGTATGGGGAGGCAAAATTCCTAGGGCTGTCTTCTGCTCAAAATTTACCAAGAATATCTTCTGGTTGTGCGGAAGTACTCTTGGATTTATCAAACATCATCTCAAGATGCTCAATCCGTAAAAAATGAAAGTCGAGTAAACTGATTTTAGTTTTAAATCGTTCATCAGCGGAATTTTGTTTTGAGAAAAGTGTTTTAAAACACCAAAAGATGACTCTGTAATTTAATTATGTTCTGGTACAGATCAATTTGATATCGTTATAAGCACGAAGCGATACTGAATATAAAGCTGAACGGCTATTAAATAAATTAACTATGAAAGTAGTAAAACAAACAAAATTAAAATAGGTATTAATATAGGCAGTCCTCTGTGAAATTTTTGAATGAAATAAGAACTGTTTTAATTTTAAAGAGATCTGATTGGTGAAATTGACAATAGGACTTGTTACGTCTATTACGCATTATAACTTTTTAACGAATAAAACGAATCAATTTTATAAGAAATATATTTCGCAAAGAACCGCCTATGTTGTTATCAATTTTATTTTCTCATATTTAACCATAATTTATGGTAATTTTTTAAATTAACAGTTGTGTATATTTAATGATAGTATATATCTATAATATACTTGTTTAGAATAGTAAATTACTCCAATTTTATCTAATTTTAATGAAATAAAAATATATTTCAGTGTTGAGTTGAATATTATCATTACCATTGAAACGATGATATTAGAAGAGCGCAATAAATTATATGCCAAGTTTATTTTATGAAGTTCTATTGTAAGTCTGCCTTTTAACAATAACATAAACTATTAAGTCTACCATAAAATTGTCTTTTAAACAGAATAATCGAATATCCGTATCAGAAAGCAGGATTCGAACCTTCAACCATACACGTATATACAGTTTTAAAAATTTAGTGTTTTAATTTATCAATAACAAGTGTTTATACAATATTGAATTTATTAAATATTACAATTAAATTAGTATAAATTAGCAATTTTATTAAAAAGATTTGCATATTAGGCAATAAAAATTAATATAATTTCTAATTTATTCTACTGAAAATGTGTGTTAAGGGAAGTTTTATTACTCTGTTAATTTTTATCGAAGATTTCTCTACTTAAACACATAAAAATTCGTTTTTTGTGTGTAAATTGCTTCATTATAACGCTACAAATTTAGATTTCAAACGGTTAAATATTAGTAATAAAATTAAGTATCCGTATCTTATTAAGATAAGGATAACAAATGAACATTGTTCTACTGATATCACAATGCATAAAGATAAGAATTAACTCATCAATATTCTTGTTAAGAGGGGGGAAAATTCACTCACGTGAATAATTATTGCTAGAATATTCTTTAATATAATTGATGAAAGGTTAGAAGCTAACGAAATTCGGAGTTATTTGGAAAATATTTAAAAAAATACGCCACCAGAAGCAAAAATGGTGCTGATGCTGATGTTTGTTGGAGCGTCGTGGTTACTTTAATGATGTAACGTGTTTATCATCTTAAAAGATATCAGCTGAAGGATTATCACATGATGCATGACACCACCACTTTTTTTTTAAATCGAAAGTGATGCTGTCATGTATTATGTGATATCTCATCTACCGATATATTTTGATAAACTTAGCATCATTCTGATCGTAAAGTGATCATTTATCGAGACAGTAGCGCCAATTTTGCACCTTTCGAAGATTTATAAACTAAGATTTCCATATATTCTTTATGCAAGAGACTATATCTGTACGGGACTGTATTCAGGTTATCAGGAAAGTATCAGTGTCAATTAAATCTTATAATAATCCTGAGCAATTTGTAGCAATTATATACTACGAAAAAACTGCCGCATACTTAATATAGACATTTCAAAAAATTACTTTTATATTTATCTTATAAATAGCGTATGTGATAACCACGTTAATGGTATTTTTTTAATATAATTTTTATGTATGATCCTCAGAAAAAAAAACGTTAGGAATTCGAACTTTTGTGACAATTTCGTGGATGTAGAAAGAATTAATGGATAGAATTCTATATAAAGCAAATATTTTCAAAGATAAAGAATACATGCAACGCCGCTACTAAGTAAACATTTGATATTATTGTAGGTCCAGATTGGTTTGTGTACAAAGAGATTCATCTTCTCTTATCCAGTAAAAGGATAGAGCTTTATTGAATGTTGGATACAACATATGGCGATTGAGACTTACATACTGACATTTTTCTCTTCAAAATATAACAATAATAAACACGTATGCTCAGTTCAGCTCTTGAGAAATCAAAAATTCTTTTCGATTTCTTTAGAGTAGTAGCGTATTTTTTTTCAACTTTTAGTTTTATTTATACTTGTATATACATTTTATGATGTCTGATGTTTGGAAATAGTTAATGACACACCGAAGCTAAACTTAGGAGAATAATTGAAGTAAATATACGTTGAAAAGCCCACAATTTTAATATTGAAAGATATAAATGTATATAGAGTGAATACATATAAATTATGAACCTAGTAATGTATGAATCTTAATGATACACATTACAATAATTAGGAGGAACCTGCCAATGTGCACTGACTGTTAATACGTATCCTCGTAAGATCACGTTAATTAGGAATTTGCTACAGTTGCAGGAGGATGCAGGATATTTAACTAGTAAGATCGATCAGTCTTACTATTCACATACAATTAGCAGGTATCTAATGTGATCAGAACGGTATAACCGAAATAATTAGGAGCTCGTTAATGCGATTTGACTATTAACATCCGTTCATTAAGGCCAATCGCTATTAAGTTAGGGCCAATAATATTAATAAGGGCTCAATATATACGGTGGCCCAAAAGTCAGTTACCGTAACATTGCTTCTTTTTGCAAATTGATTTATGTATTGAACGAAACGATGCCATTTTAAACAACTATTTTAGTAATAAAGTAGCAATTTTGTCTTTTACTATGGTAAACTGACTTTCGGACCACCCCGTATACAATTGTTATTAACTATAAGGCAGGGAGAAATTTAATTTACTGCAGACGTGTATCATTTACAATAAATTTATATCAAAGTTTTACTATAAAACATGAATAAAATAAGCTTTAAAATACATAAAAGTATAATATTTTTACATTAAAAATAAAATATCAATTTATATTTTATTTTTTTAAATCTATTTAAACGAATTTTTCTTAATTGTTTGGTCATTTATCATCAGATTTTTCTTTTTAAAATTAAAAAAATTTTCTAAATAAAATATTTTTATTTGTTTGTTCTTTAAATTTAAAATTCTTTAAAAGGATTTTTAATGTGTTTTAAAAATATTTTAATTAATATTTTATATNTTTGTACAGATTTAAGGAGAAACTTTTAAATAATTTTAGCAAAACACATTATAAATTTATTTAGAAAAATAACTTATAAACATTTTTATTTAAATCTTTAATAATAAATTTATAAGTTATTTTAGTTTAAATTTATTTTTAAAAAATTAAGCTAAATAAATTAGCATTTTTTGGAGGTAGAAATCATCACTTTATGTTAGAAGATGCGAAATGATGATGTGGAGCTTGAAAGGATGTTCCGTTGTACTAAATTGTTTTATATAAAAGACGAGTAAATTCACTATTTTTATTATTATCAATATTTTAAAAGTTAAATAATTCAATCTAATCCCACGATGGATTCTTTTCTTTCATGATTTATTGAGAGTTATCCTGATGTTTTGAAACGTTCTCCTGATTACTATAAGAGAAATGAATAATTATTTGTTTTACTTTGTTGATTCACAACCTATTCAAGTCCAGAAATCTACTACTTAGAGCTTTAAATGACTAGATTTCTTGAAAATGAAATTTCAAGTGTAGGCGATATCGACTAGAAATCGCTTAAATTATCGTTACAAATGTATTGAAATTTAATATTTCTAGAGTCTACTCGAGTTTCTAATCCTCTTAGAATTCTAGAGTTTTAGATAAATGGACTTACTTAGATAGTTTTCTACATTTCTAGAATTCATTTCTTTCTGAAGAAAAATTATAATTCTAGAAACTTAATCTTAAAACTGCAAACTTTTTAGTAGTCTATAATTCTCATTTAAATTAATTTCGAGATTATTTTCTAGAATTTCACTGAAATCTCTAGAAAAAAAAGTGAGATTCACATGTTAAATCACGGAGTTTTTAAATTATTCTAGAATTTATTTACAGAGATCTTCTATAATATCACTTCGAGTCACAGTGGCATTTTATTTATAAAATTTTTATAACCTTTCAACCTGCAACTAAATCTCGAAACTATGGCATTTTTTGCCGTTTTTTAGAACCTACTAGACACTCCCAAAACCTCCCTAAACACGAGGATCGGCACCTTTCGACCGCCACTTCCGGGNGGAATGTTTCTGAAGCGTGAATATAGGAGTACGTGTTGTTTATTCGTGGAGGAGAAAGAAAATAAAAATATATTTAACCTTTTCCTATATCATAACTTCAGAGAAATTTTGTATAAAATAAAAATAAAGCAATGTAAATTATAGAATAATTTTTAATAGAAAGATTTAAAGTTTTCGTGATGTTTTTAATTCAATAAACTAACATTTAATCTATATAAATTATAATTAAGTATGTTTTAAATTTGTTTAACTTAGTAATATAACTTAAAAATAAAAATAAAAAAGTTTTATATAACGATAACTGACACTACATGCGAGTAAACAATCACATAAAGTCGTATCGACAGATCAAGTTGACAACTAAAGACACACACAAGACATTTTCCAATAACTTTTTTAAGTTAGTTTCTTAGTTTAAGATAGTTTTTTTCAGCCTTTGGAAGATGCTGACAATATTGATGCAAGTCAGTAAAAAGGAGAGAGATGATGAAAACTTCTATCTTCTCATAACATGAAATGCTTTTATAGAAATGACAGAATCAATGTAGTACGTTGTAAAACATCAAAATCACGTAAAGGACACAAGTTTTAAAGTATAAAAATTAATTTACAGGCGCCAAAATGATGTTGACTTCATTGAAGTTCGTCTTCTCCGCAATACAGTAGCATCCTTGAAATGCAAAGTTTCTATCTCTCTATTACGTCAGAAAATCGAGATTTTTTTATTATTTAGTATTAAAATAAAATATATTAATATAATAACAAGTATTTTAGTAAATTGAGAGATAAATTGATGAGTTATTTTACAGGAATTCTTTATTTTATACATAAAGCTTGTCCACTCAGCATAATTGACAGGACTGTCTATATTAAGTAAAGAGAATTTCCGGTAATTTTCTCACTTCCGATTACGTCCTTCATAGTTTAATATGATTAAGGTTACAAGTTACAGAATAATTTATGAAAAACAAACTTATATAACTTTGTTAAGATCAATAGAAATGACTTTAAAGGTCATGTTTTCGGTCCTTTATTCGTATGTAAGGTTTAACTATAAAATTTTAAGTGTTTAATTTTGCTTATAGACTTTTTTAAAATTTCACAGAAATAAAAATTAAATAAATGACTCAAAGATTTATACAAAAAAACTATTAAATTTTAATCGAAATGAAAAATCTGAATCGTAGGCAAGGCGTATTAACTGTAATGTTTGTTTCTCCTTATAGCTCCATGAGCTTCCGGAGAAACAAACTTTACAGGGATATACTTTTAACATGGATTAATCATTTTAAGTCGATAACAGGAAACTAAAACATTTAATTACATGTCTAAAAAAATTGAAACAACTAAAAACTTGCCGCTTATTTTAACATTATATTTATGAGAGAAATGAAATTTTAAAATAAAAAAAAAAGAAATTCATCCGATTAATGGAAAGTTTCTTAGTTTTTTTTTTTTATTTTCTAGTTACTGATGATAAATTTATCAATTCTTCTTTATCAAAACACAGCAGTTTAGCTTCCAATTCTTGGGAATTTTATAAATTTCATTCGTGTGCGTTGTTTTTAGAAAAAATCAGGCGATGAAAAGTGATGCTAACAATCTATTATGAAGTTTATATAAGGACAAGCAATGCTTTGAAGTAACTTAAATAAATTATAAAGTTCGTCTCTTATAAGTTTACAAACTAAATTCTAAAAAAATTTAATGTAAAAATTGCTAAATTTACTGAGTATTAAGTGAAGAAGATGATACTTAATTAGAAACGTAATGGTTTTTAATTGTACGTGTTCTATTTTCTTTAATTTTGAAGAAGATAATGCTTGTTGATCCCTACGCATCACTCATTGATTCATTGATTTCGGTTCAGAATTATCATAAATTTATTAATAATCTTAGACACAATTAAGCTTTTTCGAGAGTTTATTGTTATGTAATTAATACGTTTATTTCTTGGCCTAAAAGTATGGAATTTAATCCGAAATTAGATTTCGAGATTTAATTTATTAAACTAATATTGAAAATGATAGGAACTGAATATTAATTTTAGGATTATCGGGTGTGACAGACTTAGTAGGCGTGGTAGGATCAGTGGGAGATTGACGGGTGTGGCAAGTTGAATGGGAACTGATGAGTGTCATAGGTTTACTGGGGGGGACTGATAGATGTAATAGGTTCTGAGGGGGGACTAACGAGCCTAGTAGGTTTAGTAGGAAATTAATAGATACAGTAGGTTGACTGAGGACTAACGGGTGTAGTAGGTTTATTGGGGGACTAACGAGTATAGTAAGTTCAATGGACAGATGAATGAAGCAGATTAAGTGGAAAAACCGAAAGGAATAAATAGATTTCTATACGAACTACGTTCAGCAGATGGACTGAAGAATGTAAAAATTTCAGAAAAATGAATTAACGAGTGATATGTATTCAGTAAAAAGATATTAATACATTCAGAAGATAGCCTGTCAAAATTGACGTATTCAATACGTAGACTGACAAATGTAATATACGCAATAGGAAATATGTAGAATTATGTAATAGATTCAGTAGAGGAGATTGTCAGACACAGAGATTGTATAGGGGATAAGAAATACATATCTGTAGAAGCAGTTTCTGCCATTATTATCCTTTTAAGATTTAAATCTTGCTTCAGATTTAAATTTGAATTTATTTTCTTCAATATCTTTACAATTATCTGTAATTAAATTAACCCATTAATGAAGAAAAATGTAATTCTAGAAATAAATATTTAGAAAATTCAACAAAAACATTAAAAAAACGTCACAATACCAAGCTGCAATTCTTAATAGTATTTTAATTAATATTAGTCAAGTCCTCCAATACTTGGAATTCCGTATCTGGTCTCGATTTACACCTATCTAACTCCGTTCTCGAGATTAATGAAGGACAGACAGTCTAACGGACGACAGTGGGAATGTACAGTACAGTACTGTACAGGTCTCTGCAATTTAAAAATTTAAATGTACAGCCCAATAAGATAGATGAAATGTTCGATTTTTAGATTAGTATCAATATTTTAAGGTTAATAAGTTGAACAGGAAGTTCATGTTAACACTCCTCTCACTAATAAACGAATATAGTAAACTACAAAATATCTTTTATTTTTTAATTCTACATTCTTCATGTACACGTAGTATTAATTTATACAATACCTTCGCCTGTTAAAGTTTTTTTTTCTATGCTATTTTTATAAAATCTAATTAAGCAATGTAGCGGTTTACGATCGATTAAATCTAACTCTTAACATTAAAAACCGACTTACAATTATTGCATGTCAAGAATTTTACAATAAAAATGTGATTTTAAGCTCCTAATTTTAATATGTGAACAATTTTTACATCAATTTTTTGTATTTTTTTTCTATATTTACTATCATTGCAGCTCTCTAAAATGATCAGTGAGATCAATAAAAAAAAGAAATATATATTATATATATATTTCACTTTTGAACTATAGATATTGTAGAATGTGTCAAAGTTTGCAGATAAATGTCAATAATATCAAAAATTAAAGAAAGTTTTGACATATTTCTACTCTTAACTTCTCTCTGTATTGATTGACAATGCGTGATCCTCTATAATTCCTAATCTTAAAACATGATAATTTGATTTAAAAAATAGAATTTAATGACTTAAATTTTTTATTTTATCATTAAAAAACCTGTCATTTATTCGTATTATCTTCATTGTCGACTAAAAAACTGTCAGGATTTAATACAACAGCTCATAAATCGAATGAAAAACAATGAGATTTATTTGATAAATGCCAAGGATTAATACGAATTAACTAGTAATTTTAGGTTTGTTTGATGTTTAAATCGAAATATTTTTTTTTTATATTCATAATTTTATTAGAAAAAAATTGATCATTACAAGTTAATTTCTAATCAACTTCCTGCATTTTTTTTAATTATTTATACATAAATTAAAAGTCTTCAATCGCTTCAGCTGTAAGGAAACGACAAAAAAACTCGCTTATTTATAAAATATTATGCAAATTGCAAATTTTTTTCAATAATTATAGCAAATTACAGTCATTAAACTTCAAAAAGAGCTCATCAGTTTAGTCGTACGACAGTTTCACTCTTGAAAATTCCCTTATCAATTAATTTCCAATCTTTGATCTTCGAATCTTACGTTAGTTTAATTACTAAATATTTAACTTTTATTTAAAATTTAAAATTATTATTATTTATTTTTTAATATTGTTCTGTAGTTTTATAAAGTTTAAACATTTTTTTTTTACAAGAATTTCTTTACTGATAAATTACTTAAGTAAGATAAGATGTAAACTTATTCGGAAACTGTCCACATGTTTATCATTAACTTTTTACTTTTTTAATATTTAGAAAACTCCGTAAGATGAAAAAAATGCACGTTTTAGAAAGTAAAAACTATATTTTTTAAATATAAAATATGAATTATATTTGTTACTAATTTCGTAAATGGGAAAGAATCATTCATTTCTAGGGATGAGCACAAATGTGATGCGATTTAATACATTGATAAATGTAGTAGTTAAATTAAATATAAACATTGATTTTAAAACTTGAATTTAGAAACTTTATAATAAAAGAAATGTCAAATAAAATTTTATGGCTAGAGTAATCTTTCTAAAGATATTTCAGTTTGAAAAAATTATGGTTTTTGCTAATTAGCATAATTGGATCGAATTCTTTGAAGTTTGTTTCTTAAGGATCTAATTGTTTCCTCTTTTTTCTTCTGTAAATCTATCAGTTTCTGCTTCTTTCTTGTGAGATTTGTTCGTTCTTATTTCTTTTCTGCTGGGTCTAGACAGCCTAGAAGAAAGAAATTGGAAAAGTCTGGTCGTTTGCAATTTCTTTCTGATGGATCGAGTCGTTTTTCTTTTATCCTGCTTGATCTAGTTGTTTTTACTTTCTGCTCAATCGAGTAGTTTCCTTTTTTCTTGCTTGATCTCGCTGCTTTTACTTTCTGCTGGATCGAGTCGTTTCCTTTTTTCCTGCTTGATCTCGCTGCTTTTACTTTCTGCTGGATCGAGTCGTTCCCTTTTTTTCACTTTCTTCTGGATACAAGGAAGTGGAAACGACTCGGTTTCCACTTCCTTTATGCTGGATCTAATTATTATACTTGTTTCCTAAGTTGGATATCTGAGGCAGAAAAGCCATCAGATTATTGTCTTGACATATCAGGATTTGCTCCGGGTTTAACCAGAAATTATCACTGTATCATTTCATCCTGATAATGTCACATCTATCTCTCACTTCCGTCCATCCTATTGTTGTCTGCTTGGCCAAATTAGTTATTCAAAAATGTCCTCCTCAAAGTCCACAGAAGGGGAAAGAGTAATCTAAAAGTTCATTACAGAACGATCTTCTTGGTTCTAGTTTCTCATCGTAGTCTCTTCTTTTCTTCTAAGATGTTGCCCATCTTTAATTCATATGTATGAAATCTAATTGTTTCCATTTTATTCCCACGAAATCTATTATTTTCGTATTCGCGTATGTATAATGTATATATTCGCGTGTTTCGTATAAGACACGCGCTTCAATCAGTAACAAAGCTGTAAGATATTTATGTAACTTATTCCCAAGCGACAAGAAGAAAAGTCTGAAACTCCAGACAAGATCATTTTTCAAGAATTTCAGAATTGAAACTAGGAAAAACCGGAATAAATTCTTATAATAAAGGAGTTGATGTAGAAAGAAGACAGTAAGTGAATTTATATCACTTGCTTACTCTATCCTTAGAAGAATTTATTATTTCGTGCAAGCACGTATGGTTCAATCACTAAAAACTTCCACATGAAAAACCAAGATTGACAACGCCAAAGATTAAAAAAAGTTTCAATTGAAAGATTAGATATTGAATTTTTTAAGATTTTTTCTTTTCCTACAAACTTTTTTTTACAGAATTCAATCGGATTTAGTGTTGAAAAAAACCCCTTTCTCGAAGGCGTATTATATTATTAATAGAAAATATGAAAGATAGAAAAAAAATGTAAATAAAAAGTTTTTATTGAATTTTTTAAAAGTTTTATCGACTAAAAACTTTTGAAACATTATTTTTATAAAGAAGAAAATTGTAATTTGTATAAAATATTTTCCAACATTTGTAATTTTTTTTTCTTTATATATATATATATATATATATATGGTGGGTTTCTCGGGTCGTTGCACTATATCGCACCGAGATGGGGTGTATGACAATGGTTGAGTAATGTTCGTTTACAAATATTTCTCAAAAGATACCGGGTGTTTCTGAAAGTCACGTTACTTAAACCCATTTTTTAAATATTTGGGCGAAGGACTTCGTGTACAGTATAATATTTTCGATTTAACCGATAGCACTTTTAAGAGGGAGGAAAGAATTAACGCGTTTCGCAAATTGTGCCAGAGAAATCCGTGATATTCTGTTGCGAATTCATTTTTGCAACGCAACGGTCCTCTTTTTTCTAATGGAAGTTGTTCCAGGTCGCGTCATCCTTAAGGAAGCGAGAATCATTTCGATTAAAATTAATAAGAAAGTGGAAAAAATTATAATTATTAAGAGGAGAATAAAGTACGTTGTAGTTTAGTGTAGCGAAATAGTAGAGGAATTAAGAATTTGCCAGCATGTAAAAGGAGCAGGAACGAATCCTGCGGACAACAAAGTCCTTTGCAAGCAGTAAAAGTAACGATGGCAACGAGGCATTGGCAGACGAAAGAAGCTTTGCCACACCCTGATGCCATCCTGCCAACTGTCAGCTTCCAGAAGTAATTAATGTTTCTGACGGCGGATCATAGATCAACATTGCACAATGGGGACCGGTTTGAACTGCTCCGGACGAGAAATTAAAGACGATCATCGAGGTTCGGCCGATCATCCGTCAATCGCAACCACTCGAGTATGACGGTCACGATCGTCCACCCGGGGGGTCCGTCCGTCACGCACGCGATTACCACCCAAAATGTCGAAAAATATGGCGTTACGTAGCCCGAAAAATGAAATTTCGAACGTACCGACGCTTCGAAACACCCGTCACATGGATCCACCACCACCAAACGAACACTACTTACCGGATAATAATGGCAATGATGAAATTCTGCATTCCTCGGGCTCCCGCGGCGCGTAACTGTTGTGACATACGAAGAAAATTGATAAAAGGTAGTATCGAGCGAGGAGGCGCAGTCGAACAATCACCCCTCCCCTTACAATAACGAAGGAGATTATTTATAGTCTTTTTTTTCTTTCGCAGAGGCTACTGACCGCTCGTTATAATTAACTCGTTATTTGGGGGGTCGTAGTCGGAGGAGGAGCGTGCGGGCCACGCGCCGACGGACGCTTCGAGTGTGTAGATGAGGACTGGCGACGGAAATGGGCGGAAAAAGAAAAAAAGCGATTTCTCTAGAAAAGAGGGAAGAAAGTAGAGTTAAGTGGGTCGTCGAACATCCCGGCATAAAAACATTCGAAAGTTAGATGAGATTGGACGGAACTAGTTCTGAGCTGTAGAGATGACTCGGGGCTAGGGCGGGGGGGCGTCTACCCTTGCCAGAGGCTCGACTGCGTTGANACTACATGAAAATGAAAATTAATGAATACACTGTGTACAGTAATTTACCTGATAAGACAGACCTCAGAAAAATACTTTATGAGAGCTTTTATACTTTTATAAAGCTGTCTATAATGAAAATTAATTAACTAAGGATTTTTTTGCCCTGCCAGGGTGTGGCCGAGTTATCCGGAGTGCCGGGTTATCGAGAGCCGAGTTTTCGAGGTTCTACTGTATTACTAATTATCCTTTGGGACATAAGACAGACAATCCTGCTGCCTCACGAGGCAGCAGGATTGTCTGTCTTATGTCCCAAAGGATAATTTCAGTCAGGTCAGCATCAAAAAATATCTGCTGTGGTGACATTCCTCGGAAACATGTAATGTCCAGCACAATTATCCCTTGCAATGGACATAACACTTGATTTAGGGTAGGGTTCGAAGGAATTAATACATTTGGGGTAGGATGCCCAAAAACGGCAACTCCATCGATAAGAGTCCAGAGAAATTGAATTGAATTCATGTATCAGGATATGTTTTCTAATAGAAAGTAAATTAATGTGCATGAATTTCAACATTATTGCTTTAAAACAATATAGGAGACATAACCAAGTATCAGCCTTTATTTTAGAAATATGTAGACATTGTTTACAGCCGTATTTACAATCACGCATCATGAGTTATAGTTAGAAGTTAACCAATTTACATTCAATTTACCTTTAGTAAGCGTATGCTTATTGTATTCATTATCCTCCATTTTATTTGATATGATACACGGTATTAATAAATCATTTTGATAAGGATGAGGATGCAATCATAATGGGCAAGCAATCCGTCCATTCAATGTAATATAATGACGATATTGTGATTGTTGTTTCATCATTAAAAATAGGTTTACAAAGTAAAAATAATCTAACGAATTTTTGTTTTTAAGTAAGTGAAATAAATAAGTGTTCCACCTTCAAGCAGATTTAACTACTTGAAGATAGAACACCCTTTTAATATTAACACTAGACAGCTTTTATCTAAATTAATAAATTCCAAATTTTTGAGGCCTCATATAGATCTAAGCTCTTGGATGCAAAAGACAAGCATCTATTTTTAGTCTGTTTTGTGATGACCTTCTCATGGTTACTCTTCTATTATTAAGTTTATACTCTTTTGTTAATGTATGGAGCATGTGACTAAGAATTGCTACATTGATATTATTAAAGAGTAACAATGGTAATTAATACATTAATGTAGTAGCTGTAATTCTTAACGAAGCATTAAGTACAGTACAAGGAGTAACAAATGGACATATTAAAGACATTACATTATACATTACCATATTAAAGAAGTAGTAATGTCCAAAAACAAAGCAACATTAAAGTGTAATACAAGCGTAACATTGTGTTAATACATTACAGGAGTAACAATAGTTGTTAACAAGGTAGCTATAAAAACATTAGCAATGCTTTAATGCATTAATGGAAGCAGGAACCCTCCTTAAAGCATCGTTAAGTAATACAAGAGTAACAGTACATTAACACATTAATGGAGTAACAATACCTGCTAACAATGAAGAATTGACAAATTACGATTTGCTTTATTTTACTTAAGTGCATCGTTGGTTTTAATAGGAAATATTTAAACTTCATTAATTAAATTCAATTGTCAATCACGTATAACTTTTAACTTAAATTATAATTAAGTTAAAAGTTCCTAAACGAAGTTATAAAAAGTTTATTGGTTTTAATTTATGAAAGAATTTTTTTCTGTTTTTAATTTGATTATTAATATGAATAATTAAATTTTAAAAATTAAGCAATAAGTCTTTTTATCGTAATTATTTCCGCAACTTTTTAGTTATTAAATATAATTAATCTTAAAATCTTAATTGTAAATTAGTTAGGTGTAATTTTTTACTAGGGACACCACGCGAATTTGTTGTATGATGATAAAATTGAAGCGAAGCGTTGCGTTTTTTTTAATTAAAAACTTTCTTTAGTAAGAATTAGTGCACATAAATTATCTTTTGTTCCACCTAACCCGAGCGCTTACGTTTGTTTGAATGTGTGTATAGACTTGTGCATAGAAGAAAACTGTTGCAGTTCACACGAGAAGGCGATCCTTATATTTGTCTGGTATGAAAAGACAATTCTAGCACCTACCAAAAGGAAATAGGCAATCCTTGCACTTTCCAGAAAGAAAGAGATAATCCATGCAATTGCCGGAAAGAAGGAGACGATCCTTGCACCTGTTGGGTATGGACAGGAGATCCTTACAATTGCGGGAGAACAGGCGATTACAACTCTAAGTAATTTGCCTGTGCTCCTCCAAGATGACACTATAGAGTACAAAGAGACTGTAACTTAATCATAGGCAGGACGGGCACCCAGCAAACACTGAGCAGGCTGGACAGACAGGTCAGATCCGAGTTATATGCTCGGGCTCTGGTGGTACGACCCAATGGGGACCAGCCTTCCTTGCCTTCCTCGCTCTCCAACCATCTTACGTGGACTTACAGTTTTGTGTGTAGCCTTACTGCACTGGAGTGCTCTACTATTGAGAGTATTGCTGACGTCTTAACGGTCAGCGAGGTTTCACTCCCCTAGATAAGAAGGACCCTGTCGGTGTGTCCACCAGACTATAGGTCGAAAAGACCCAAAACATTTAAGGTCTCTAAGTTTCCTTTACTTGCTGCTAGTTTACTTGGTCTTCGGGCTTAATCCAATGAATGTGATTAGTCCTTCTACGGAAGTTATCCGTAAAGGGATACTCAAGTACTGTACATACTGTCTGGCGTCGCTGCGCGGACACCCACAGGAGCAGCAACCATCACCATGACCGAAACTTGAAGGGGAGAAATTTCCCGTGTCCAATTATAACTGATCGGAGTTTGGCCAACTTCAGGCACGAAGACATAGGTAGTCCTACCTACTGTACTGAGGTTTTTCAGCGCTCTTGCCAGTTTGTCATCGTTCATCGAAGTAGAGTACCTTTAAGTAACTTGCTGGAGGTTCTATCTTCTCCGTTACAAATGAACCCTTAGCCGCTGCCTTGGCCAAGTGATCGGCACCATCATTGCCCAGACTCCCATTGTGGTCTCGGACCCACCTCAGGTCAACTTGTCGTGCGTGTTGCAGGGCACGGGCAGGCGATCCTTACATTCGATTACTTTATTCCTGTGTTTTGTTCGATTTTTGGCGCCCATTTTCCATTAGGCGCGTGCAATACTGTTTTTTAAAAATATTTTTCCTCCTAAATTTCGTTAGGCGCAGTCAATGACGTCAGGGAATATGGACATTTGTCACTTTAACCTCATTGTATCTTGAAAACGAAATCACGGACCCCAACTTTTAATTACATTTTTTGGATTCTTCATCGAAAGTAAGAAATAGTGGCAAAGATTTATCAAAATCCATCCATGAAATTTTGAGAACAAACACAGTTCTCTTTGCCATACAGAAGAGGCTTCGTTAACGCGCCTCCTCAAATATATCGAGATTAACTTTTTTTTTTTTTTTTTTTTCAATAGGAATTTCTTTAATAATACATTCATAACATGTTTCATACTTGTAGTTACTGTATCGTTATTTCATAAATTACTGTTTTATATACCTGTGTTAAATTTTCGTACTGTCTTTTATGCCTTAGTGTTGTAATTTTGTGGCGCTATTTAATATAATCATTCTTATACTTTTAAATTCTTTTTGTTAGCTTATTTTTATAGTTACTTATCACCATTTAGTGAGTTATTTCTCACTTTAGTGATTCCCATTTGTGTAGTTTTGTGTTTTATTCATTAATCCACTTTTGTATTGTTATGAAGGTGTTCAGTAATCATTTTTTTTTTGTATTTTTATGGCTCTGTTAAGTGATTTTTCTACATGTTTAACATGTTTTTGTCGTGTTTACAGTTATTTATTCAGCAAAAAACACAGGGCAATTATTTACAAGATATAACTCTGTTTTTCTTGTAATTAAAATTAGATTAAAATATCACCTAAGAAAAAAATATAATAAATTAATGATACCTGTTACTGGCATCTGACGAGAGATATTATCTGTATAAATGGAAATTTGACAGATAAATTCCCGTTAATAACATTCCCTTTTGTTAATATGCAAACCAAATACCCTCACTTCAAAGTATAGAACTTAATGCCATTTACAATGAACATTTAGTTAATCAGCTTAAAATTTTGTCTTTCTATTCATCATTCATTAGATTTTCACGTAAATTAACTTCAATATCTAGCAATAAATTTGTATTTTTAATATATCTAATTGTAAATTTCAATAATTTTTACTAATTTTATTAATTTATAATTTGTTTTTTTTTTGTTGCTGTTTTCTTTAATTTATTATTTATTAATTTAAAAGACAAATATCTTATGTTTAACGAATATTTAATGTATATTATTAAAAGTATCCATGTTAGCGAGAAAGATGCAACCTGTTAGCGAGAGATAATCCACAGTTTAGCGAGAAATGCCGAAGAAACATTTGGCATTTCTCTCGCATCATTCTCGCTAAAATAGTAAAAAAAAAAAAAGCTTCACCTGTTAGCGAGAGATACGCCTGGTATTAACGAGAAAGATGCCACAATGTAATGTAAAAAGTAGCTGCATTGCATTCCACTCTAAGATCTAGCATCAAATCGAATTTACGTTAAAATATAGCAGCCCAATTCATGTTCATTTCTTCTCAACGAACAAAAAAAAGAAAAACACAATAGATATTTCTTGTCTAGAATAGAAACGAGTAAGAATTTCTGTTATTTTAAGAATTATTTTTTAAATTATCGAATTAAAAATAAATCTTAAAATAACAAACAAATTGAGTTAAAGTTTTATATTTAAGTGGCATAAGAAGATAAGAGTTCTACTTTTAAATACATTTTAAGAGGATCTTCATCTTTATAAATAATACTTGTACGAGATTTATACGGTGTTCAACTTTTTACTTTAGAAAATAAATTGTGTAAGCTTATTTATTTATTTTTTTTTTAAAAAAAGAATAAAAGTAGAAATGAACATTAATAATTCTATAGGCTAAAGTAATTTTAATGTTTTAATAATTATACTAAATGATGAAAAACTAAAATAATTTATTATTATTTTTAGTTTTTTAAATTGCAAACCTTACCTTCTCACTGTCGTTTGTCTGTTTGTCTGGCTGTTTTTATGCTGACGTTCGTTAATCTTGAGAACGGAGTTATCTAGATGAAAATCTAAACCAGATATAGAAAGTATAGGGATGTAGTTAGATAGATGACTGGCATTACTCGGTTGTTGTCAGGAGAAGAATGATGTACAGGGGCAATAAACACTAAATTCCATATCATATATAGAAAGCTTATGGGTTGGAAACACTGTATATTATATTTTCTTTATATTTTGAGTTTAATTTCAAGTTATATATGAAAACGAATTCCTGGAAGAATCTTATTCAAATATTATTAAAATAGAATAAAGATAAACGTCATCAATGTCTTAAAATAGTTATCATTTATCGCAAACGACGATAAGAATTAAAATACTATGAAACCCATCTCAAATACAACCCCTTCAAAGCGACATTCCCCTTAAAAACCACATTCGCTCGAAGTCATGATGGTCACAAAGCACAGGTTTTACCGAGTGAAACCACTCACTTTTTCTTAAAACCATTGATATTCTCAAAATACATGTTTTATAGCGTATTATTTCCGGTCTTATTTTGAATTTTCCTTCCTATTTTATCATAATACAAGTTTACAATTATAGCTACTGATTATGTTAATCTACCAGCTCCTTGCTCTCAATCCGTGTATAACAAGTTTACATTTAATTATCGATCTTTATAGATTCGTCCTCTGAAAACTGATGATATTCATCATCATAATTAACAATAGTTGACTTGATACCTTAAATAAGAGACTTTTTAAAATTATGATGAAATTTACGTTTGATGATGATTTTGTAGTATATTAATAAGAAGTGAATAGACCATAAAATAACAAAGAAAAGTAGGAAAAAATAAAGATTAAGTAACAATTTCCGTTTTAGAAAATGGTAAGGTAATAAACAATTGTTTCTATCGTATTATTTTATAGAAAATTTAATTTATCCTCTAGCATTTTGTAATTACAAAATCCAAGTGAATCACGGATGTGTAAACAATTGCATCTCCTGCAGGCAACAAATAATCAATATTCTGATTCCACAATAACTCCTAATGACGTACAAAATTGCGTACATTTTTGCTTTCCTTATGTTAACAGAGTATAACAGTAATGTATAACAGAGGGAAAGTGACGTATAACGTAGAGGGAAAGTATGGCAATCAATCAAAAAATGACCCCCCAAGATTTATTTTTGAACTTAGAGAACCTTAAAACGTCCAGAAATAATAAGAATAATAAATTGGGGTTATTTCTCTATGCACGGATGTTAGTGTGTTTGGGGAGGACACGATTTTGTTTACTCTCTTTGAAGCTTAATAACTCCTGTTCTTTTCATCGAAAATTTCTGAAATTTGATAGGGAGATTTTAGTATTAGGGACATTGATGCTGATAAATTTTAGTAATGAAAGGTCGAGGGGGCGGGAATCTACAGGGAGTCACGTGTCGCATTTCGAGTAGGTTCGAACTTAAATGACTATTGTTTATTAGCAATTAAAAACTTGAATAAAACTCATTTCTACCTTCAAAATTAAGCTTTTATGCTATTTATTTAATAATAATTATTAATATAAAATGTTTTTAACTAAGATTTCGTAACAGATGGTGCCAAACATAATTTTAACTGTTTTTGCCGAGAATGTTACACAACTCATCGTTGGACTTTTTTTTAAATAATTAAAATTCTCGCTTAAATGTATTTTAAACGTAAATAATAATTAAATCTTCTCCTGTTAAAGTTATTAATTAATAATTAACAGGTGATGTGTTGACATTAATTATTGTCGAAAGTGAATATTAAAATATGAATAATTGCTTCTTTAGTATATATTTTACTTTCCCCATCTCATATATATTAGAGAGAAAGAGTATGACCATCAGTTAAAAATTGACCCCCTAAGATGTTTACATGTTTTGGACTTGGGGAAATGTCCAGAAATACAAAAAATTTGGGGATTTTTTTCTGTACGTATGAATGTTAGCGTATGTGTGGGAGCAAGATTTTGTTTATCCACTTTGAAGCTTAATAACTCCTGTGCTTTTTTTCAAAAATTTACGATATTTTGCAGGGTGAATTGAGTTTAAGAGGAAAATGTTTCTAGAAATTTTCAGGAAAATTGGATTATTGGTTTGGAAGATTTGGCCCCACCTCCTTAAAATCTCCCAAACCAATCTGAAGACTTAGAGGTAACGGTAGTAATTATTAAGGATTAAAATAAATAAAGAATGCCGGAAAAGTTCATCAACAATTTTGCCACCTTATATATATATACTTATTTAATTTTAAGTAACGATATCCTCCAGCTACCAGCATTGTTAGACCAAAGGTCAAAGGGCAAATAAACTAGTTCACCAACAACTATAAAACTGTAAAGTCCTATAATAAACACAATAATGCATCATCTGTCGAGAGGGTTAATAAGAAAGAGTAAAATTATATTGGTTTGGACAGGTTCTTCGCCTCCCACGTGGATCTAGATTACGTGGTCTGGGTCCACGTGGTTTAAGTACAGAGGAATGGAGAGCATCCGGAAAATTAGTTGGACACGTGTTGCAATTTAATTGCTGCAGATCTAGGCCATAAAAGACTCTACTGGGACTGTTGCCCCATTCAGAATAGAGGTCATTGAGAATGAAAGAATGAATGAATGAACATATGGGGAGAGTTTATGCGAGAATTTCATAAAATTGCATGAAATTTATAAAAGTTATCATAGTATTTTCTTTTAAAATAAATTCCTCATTCTTAAACATTATATACATCTTATTATCAGCCATGTTTACGTACAGTACTGTACTGTACAGTACATCAAAGTTCATTTCCAGACTTTGTAAGAGTCTACAAGAATTCAGGAAAATCTTTTTTAATTTAAATAATAAATGTTAGATATAATTATAATTTCAATAAAATAATTAGATAATTTATATAATCATCTTCTACATAATTATGATATTGAAATCAATTAAGTGTATGGTGTAATTTTCTTTCGATAATGCTTTCAAATTGCTCGTTTATAAGCTTATAATAAAGATAAATTGAGAATTTTCTTGTAAAATTATAATTAATACTCATTAAAATAATCATTAATTAAGTTTAAAGATCGTTAATTAATGTTATATTTTCATTACAATCGAAATTTATATAATTCATGCTGTGATTCTGCATCAAAATTTAGGAAACTTGTAGAAAACCTCGTTATAGCGAAACTTTATTTTGCTGCGTGACCTCGTTATAACGAGTGCGGAAATTGTTTGATATGATAAAGAATCAAGTAAATTATATTCGTTGTAACGAAACATTCGTAATAACGAGGTATTCTTATAGAAAATTAGCGAGGAAATCATTCGAGATGATAAAGAATGAAGTAGGAGCTGGTCTTCGTTATAACAAAACTATATTTTTCTGCAAGACCTCGTTATAACGAGCGAGGAAATTGTTTAAACTATTACTGAGTGTAAAAATACATTAAAATTAGTAAATAAAAGCAACTTATTAAATGTTTTAATCTTTAAATGAAGAGAAATTTATTAATTAAAATTAAAGTTAAGTACAATAAAAATCCGCTAATTGTATACTAATTAAACATAATTCCCTTCGTTTTATTAAATAAATTGGTAATTAATACTATTTACTATTTAATATTGATTAAAATATTGCCCTTTTTTTAGTGACTTCTCATTATAACGAGGTTCAGGTTTCTTTATTGATTTGCCCCGATATAACGTCTCTCTAATATTCGCTACAACGAGGCACGTAGTTCTTATATTGAAGTTTTTATAGGTGCAGAGGTATTTATATTTTTAACATATAAGCGTATCAAACGATTAAGATAAATAGCCCTCGTTATAGCGAAACTATAATGAATATCAGTGAAATTCTTCGATAAGTAAATTTCTTTTTTAATTTATAGCAATTTTCTGATACTTTATCAACAATTATATAAAGAAAAAAAAAAGGATTGAACTATGCCAAGTATTTGCAGTAAGTGACTAATCGAGGTCCTCTTATACGTCACACGAAACTATTTGTTAAACTAATCACGAAAGCTAATTTACTCAAGGATTTATCATGATAAAATTGGATTAGGTATTGTATTTTCCTCGTTTATTATCATTAATTAATTATTTTTATTTATTATCTACAATTCATAAGCTGTTTGATAAACATTTATTGATCAATTAAATGTTTACTTATAAATCAATCGTTTTTTGATTGAATATTTATTAATCAATCAAACATTTACTGATGAATCATTTACTAATTAAACATCTATTTATCAATCGATCATTTACTGATCAGTTAAAGATATATTAGTCAAACAATTCAAGATCGATTGTTCATAATTAAAATTTGCCAGCTTTGCAAAGGTAAATCAAATATATATATATATATATATATAAAATTCCAGATCTCCTATGAGATTTATCTATAAACCAAATCAAGTTGTAGTTGGACAAAAGCCATTTTATTCCTTTCCTTTGCTTCAGATGAAAGATAAAGAATGCTGAAAGCGACTCAACTTTAACAAAATCGTTTATTCCTGAGGGAAATGAACAGAGATTAAAGAAATTGTCAGATAAATAGGATTGTAACCATTCAATAGGAACAATTTTTATTATTTTTTTTATACCTAAACTTCCTTAAAATATCCTCATCACAATCGCTTCTCCTTTCATGCATCTTCGTGTAAATTCCTTTCTCTTTCGTGCAGGAAGAAGATGAAAACGAAGATGAAGATGAAGATGCTGATCCCAAATATTGAAATAACTCTTTATACTAAAATATTATTTAATAAATTCACATCTAAAATCAAAATAAATAAATGTTTTATTAACTTTTTTTTATCAACATATTTAAATTTATCAAAATGTCACATGTATACACATACCTGTACACCCACCTGCATGTGCACACACACACCCATAAATACATATATATATATATATAATGTGTTAAATCAATCATTTATTAATCAAAATATAATAAAACAAAAATTATTGTAAATTAAATAAAATAAATTTAAAATATATCATATGGTCTGGATCTCAAATTAGTAATGTCTTGCCCCTATACATCATACTTTTCCTGGTAAGAACAGTCACACCGACACACTCCTTTTATCTTTTTATCTTCTTACACACTCCATATAAAGTACCGTACGTACTGTACCATCTAATCCCCTACAACTTACCAATGTTTCAACTTAGTTTTTCTCTATCTTCCACAATTCTCGTGCAGCATCTTCCAGCTCTTCTCTATCATTTAGAAATCTTCCTTTCATGCATCAACTTCTGATTCTTTTCGCTCTCTCTCTCTCTTGCAAGTTCTTTTTAATAGTTGCCTATTAATATAATTAATTGTATTTATTAAAATTTAATTAATTTTATGTATAAAAGAATAATAATTTAATTTACTACCAAACCTCAATTCAAATGGCGTTTTATGTAACAGGTGAGTTATAAAAAATTAAAGCGCACTTTCTACCTTAGGTTAAGGTTTTATATTGTAATTAACCTTAAAATAATTAAGTTTATATTGAATATAAACATGTTGNGTTTTTTAAATAAAATAAACAGATGGCGCCACATACAATTTTAACTTTTTTTATCGGGAGAGTTATTCAACTCGTTGCTG
Organism: Centruroides sculpturatus; assembly: GCF_000671375.1. Classification (NCBI taxonomy): domain Eukaryota; kingdom Metazoa; phylum Arthropoda; class Arachnida; order Scorpiones; family Buthidae; genus Centruroides; species Centruroides sculpturatus. Next base: position 801,548 of record NW_019384326.1, read on the forward strand.
AATTTTTTTTGTCAAAAATACAAATTTCATTTTTTATACTTACTCGATTTTTCTCTGTATCCTATAGCATATTCATACAATTCTCTACCCATTATTTGCTTTTATTCTATAGAACAATGGTATAACAATAGATTTAATCTTGTTCTTTTAACATTTATAAGGAAATTTATTTTCTTATATTTTATATAAGCGTATCATTTTCTAATTTTTTTGTCCTTTGTTCTATATTGTATTCTTATATTTTAACTTGTATATGACTTTCAGATGTTGTTTTGCATTCTTTTTTACGTATTAGAGAATAGCACGTTACTTTTATATTATTTTTCTATCTTACATAATGAATAAAGAATGATATATGTTAACGTAATGCAAGAACATTCTTCTTTGTTGTATTCTGCTATATATCTTGCAGCAAAATCGATAAAGAATACAATTATTGAAGTGCTAGTAACGTCTATAAGTGTAGGAAGCACTAACTTTCCCCCCCTTTCGTCTAATTCTTGATCTAAAAAATTCACTTGTATATAAATTTATAACAATACCTTCTGTTTATTATATTAAAGTTTTGCTTGAGGAATTTTATTAATCATTGAATTTTCACAGATAAATCCATTAATGCTTAAGGGGAAAAAGAGAAGAGGATTTTATCTTTTCGCTAATTCTTACTCGAGGATCATTATTATAATCAAGAAGATTTTGATAATGATTCTTGATAGGCTTTCCTTTATCATTAAGATGGAAAATTCTTCTCGTAATTGTCCTAAATATTTGTAAGGACAATTTGAATCTTATCTTATACTTTGACACCCAGAGAGAGGCTAAAGGAGCAAATTCTCCTCAGTCTCGAGGTATTAGGGCCTCTTCTTTTACTACCTTTAATATAATAATTTAATTTACTACCAAACCTCAATTCAAATGGCGTTTTATGTAACAGGTGAGTTATAAAAAATTAAAGCGCACTTTCTACCTTAGGTTAAGGTTTTATATTGTAATTAACCTTAAAATAATTAAGTTTATATTGAATATAAACATGTTGATATATAAATAAATGACTTAATTACCTTCAAATCAGGTATTTAATTGCTTAAAATGAAAGCTCGAGAGAGGTTTCTCGTTTTAATTAAATTAAAGTAAGTAAATTTGTTTATAATTTATAACTAATTAAAAAAAAGATATAATAATAAATTATTTTATCGATTTTTTTAAAACTATTTTTTATGCTTTTCTTTAGGGAAAAGGTTTCATTAAATAAGATGACAATTCTCTTTAATTCTGTTTCTTTTCAAGTTCAAACAAGCCGTTACTTTTGCAAAGAATTCTTAGAAACTTAAAAGATTTTATTTATTTTTTTAAATATTATGAATGTGTAGCTTTATTATTTTCTTTTATAAAATATTTTCAGGTTTTTTTTCCTCCCGATTTTTTTAAATGTTTCTTGTGAATCCCAAATTGGATTTTCTGCAGCTTCATCTACATCTTTTGATTTTCTTCCCTTTATATTAGCTTGAATAGTAAATGTAAAAATTGAATAAGTTGACTTGTGTTATTTTACTATTCAATACTTCAATTTTTCTTTTTTTTTTCAGGTAAATTTTACAAAAAAAAAATATTTTTCAATTCTTTCGAAAACTCCATTATATCATTCCACACGATATTAAAGTAATTTTCAACAAAAAAATTCACTCACTCACTCACTCAAAAAGCGAAAGAATAAACGTTATAAAGCTTTAAATACGTAATAATCAATTCTCGATCATTTAAATACACAAAATCACAAATTTAAACTGTGCTCGTACGTAATTGGCTGATTTAAATTCGAAATAACCAATCGAGATTATCCGTTTTTGTTTAATGTATCAATTTCACATTATTTAAATGAAATTGATTTATTTTTTCAAGATTTAGTGAACGTTATTGGTTAATTTTAAATATTCGTTTTTTAATTGATTAATTTAAGAAAATTATTTATATTTACAGTTTTAAATTAAAAACATTAATTTGCTAAGTTTTTTTAAAAAATATTTTAACGTGTTATTCACAATTAATTATTATCTTTTGTTTAATATTTTGAATTATTATTTCACTGCTGTTATAGAACAAGAGGAATGTATTATAAACTATCAATTTTTGTAGCTGTTTGTCTGTATGTTTACCTGTATTATGCCTCATATCCCAGGAAGCCATGGTCCAAAATTTTTGAAATTTTGCAGGAATACTCCTATATATAGAGCATTACCTCTAATACATTTTGGAGGTCATAAGTCAAGGAGGGAGTTAGAGAAGTCGTATCTCGATTGGGGTCAGACTTAACTAATATATTACGCGTACAGATTTTTAGTTTATTAAAATAATTATTATTAGTATTAAAAATTTTTTAAAAACTCATTCCTATACCCAAAAGTAAGACTTTCCTGGTGCTCTTCCTGCCGAGAAAATCGTGGAAGAGTCTTTTCTAGTCGTTTTAGATATCAAATCTCTAAAAATTATTTATAAATTCTTGTTTTTAATACTCTAAAGTCTTTCGTAGTAACTTTTAGATTTATAATTTAAGTAATCGTCTATATTTTCTAATGGTTTTATCACTATTGTTTGTATCTACTTTCTATTATTGTAATTTTACAAATTTATTTCTATCCATTTGATTTATATAAACCTTTTCTATGACATGAAAAACTCCAATATTCGTTTATGTGAAATCCACTGTTTAGTTTGTGAATATGCTTCGATGATGCAAGAGACTTCATCCTCTTCTCCTGGAACATCTGTCGGATGTCATTAGAAAAATATTCTGTTTAACCAAACTTTATCGCATTAAAAACTTTAATATATCAAGAAAAAAGTCTAGGCTCATAAAACTTTATCTTCGTTAATTGGTAACCATTAACATTCCTTAATGATTTCGTTGTATCCTTCGACTTTATTTTGGCAATTTGTGATTGGCCTAATTTCTGTAATTATTGTATCAGAACAGTTGGGAAAAAAAATCGTCTTTCATAAAAGCTAGCAAATTCTTTCATCAATTTTAAAAATTCAAATACTTAATACAGTCCCTATAACCCCTATAACACGGTAGATACGTTCCGGTTTTTATGAATCCATTTTCTACAAGTCCTTAAATACATGAGCCAATCACAGCCCGGCACGTGTGCAGTTTACGAACTACGGCTGTTTGAAAGGTTTCTTCCATAAAATTAATCGATTCTAGACTAATTCGACTCAACATTTCCAAAATACGTATAATTTTTTGGGAATAATCCATATAAACTATGCTATAAACAAAAAATTGTAGGATTACTTACCGAGTGTGCACCGTTCGACGGCGCCATTGCTTAAGCTTGTTTTCGTCTCGGAGCAGCGCATCAAACGGCGGGCGCATTAAGTTTTTTTTTTTTTTTTTTTTTGCGAAAAATTCGCTGAACTTTGGAGACATCATTAATATAAATATAATTTTTATGGACGTTAAATAATAAATGGTTTTTAGTAGGNATTTTTTTTGCGAAAAATTCGCTGAACTTTGGAGACATCATTAATATAAATATAATTTTTATGGACGTTAAATAATAAATGGTTTTTAGTAAATCCGCTGCTTGTTTAAACTCAACGGTTTGTGCAATATCCGTTATTGGTCTAGATTCGACCAATCCTGTCGCGACACGAGTCGGCGATGACATTTTACCGAATTTAGCGTGTTTGTACGAATACTGTCGCAATTTTTTCGCCGTGATATAGGAATCCGAACTATAGGAACCCATTTTATAGGGGGGGGTCTACTGTACTTCATACAAATTTACATATACAACATCTTATTAAGTCACTTTTTTTCAAAGAATAATTAAAAGGTGATAAAAAATTTAAGAAAAATGCACATAGATAATCTTACTATTTCAATGAATATCTAAACATTAAAAAAGTGAAACCAAAATTTATTATTTATTTAATATTTTCCGCCATTCTCATCCTACTAATAAAGTATATTCTTTATAAGCTGAGGATGACCATGGCTTAGCCATTGATAAATATTAATTCTTGAACGTATTAATTTTATCTTCAGTTACAATAAGGTGCCAAGTACAATTTCACATGAAATTCCAAATTATCTTTAGTATAGTGTTAAAATATTCTTTATCTCCTTATCCATCTAATTATTTTTATTAAATGCATTTAAATCTCTTAATGCATCCAAGAAATTCTGATATAATTGTTTATCAATATCATGAATCCATCAATAAAGCGCTGAACAAAAGGATGGCTTCAAAATCAAATTGGACGAAAGACAGTTAAATTTATTGTATTTATTTAATTAAAATCTTTACTTCTACAAAATTATTTATGTATATTTAATTAAAATTAATTTAAAAAGGCTATTTGAATTTGTTTATATTCTTTGATAATCTATATTAAATTTTTAAAATTCTGAACGACTTACCACAAATATTTTATTTGGTAGGGAAATTTCGGTCAATTGGGGGAATTTCCCGGCAAGGAAATTTCCCTGTCACGTGTCGGAAAATTTCGCTCAATTCGGGAAATTTCTCGACATGTGGCAGCTCCGGTACAGTACATCTTTAAGATAACACAAGATTAACGAGGTGTGTTATGAGATCACAAATGTGTTGTATGCATCTTTGTCCCCCCAGGTGGCGAAATGTCTTCCCAAAATAGTTAGAACTGCGCATGTCAATTACTGTAAGGTAGGGTAATATTTTTATTTAAATAGAATTTAATTTTATCACATAAAATAAATTAATTACAGAAAATCCGTTTTAATAATTTTTAAATAAACCAATTACCGTAAATTAGTTATTTTCTTGTTCTATTGTTTATCTAAATTTCATTGGCTTATTTAAAAATTTGCTGAACGTCACTGGTTCTTAAACTTTTAAAATTGACTAATTAGGCGTTCATACACACGTATTCAACGTTAATTGGTTTCCTAAAATTTAAACGAACCAATAATACGTTTCTCACTTACGTCAGTTAGTTCCTTAAGTTTAATTGGCTAAATTTAAATTAAACTCGTACAATTATGTTTATTTCAGATTAATCAACAATAACATATTGTAGACTAATTATAACAAATATAAAACTTTTTAACGTATATTTAAGATATTTACAAACTATTAAAGTTTTTTAAACGAATTTTTAAATTCATTAAATTTATTTTAATATTATAATTAATCCGATTAACAGAGGGACATTAATTTTCATTGAAGTAGATTTTAAATTCATTATAAGTAATTATTATATGAAAGTATTCAATAATATCAAAAAATAATTTTAAAAATTTAATTAACTTACTTTGATTTTTATATTTGAACAATTAAAATAATCTTTTAGGACAACCTCTCCTGTCTATTTTGTCCAAAATTTCTGAAATTTTGTAGGGAGGTTTGTGTATTAAAGGCATTGATGCCATTAAAGTTTGGTGGTGAAAGGACGAAGGGGTGGGAAGAAGAGGGTGGGTCATATCTTATATGTTATATCTCCTGTGGGGTTGGACTTAATGAAGAGTTTATTCGTTATTAGAATTTGCATTTCACAAAACTCATCTCTACCCTCAAAATTAAGCTTTTTGTTATCTTATAATAATTATTAATATAATATATAAAGTTTTTTAAATAAAATAAACAGATGGCGCCACATACAATTTTAACTTTTTTTATCGGGAGAGTTATTCAACTCGTTGCTGAATTTTTTTTGTCAAAAATACAAATTTCATTTTTTATACTTACTCGATTTTTCTCTGTATCCTATAGCATATTCATACAATTCTCTACCCATTATTTGCTTTTATTCTATAGAACAATGGTATAACAATAGATTTAATCTTGTTCTTTTAACATTTATAAGGAAATTTATTTTCTTATATTTTATATAAGCGTATCATTTTCTAATTTTTTTGTCCTTTGTTCTATATTGTATTCTTATATTTTAACTTGTATATGACTTTCAGATGTTGTTTTGCATTCTTTTTTACGTATTAGAGAATAGCACGTTACTTTTATATTATTTTTCTATCTTACATAATGAATAAAGAATGATATATGTTAACGTAATGCAAGAACATTCTTCTTTGTTGTATTCTGCTATATATCTTGCAGCAAAATCGATAAAGAATACAATTATTGAAGTGCTAGTAACGTCTATAAGTGTAGGAAGCACTAACTTTCCCCCCCTTTCGTCTAATTCTTGATCTAAAAAATTCACTTGTATATAAATTTATAACAATACCTTCTGTTTATTATATTAAAGTTTTGCTTGAGGAATTTTATTAATCATTGAATTTTCACAGATAAATCCATTAATGCTTAAGGGGAAAAAGAGAAGAGGATTTTATCTTTTCGCTAATTCTTACTCGAGGATCATTATTATAATCAAGAAGATTTTGATAATGATTCTTGATAGGCTTTCCTTTATCATTAAGATGGAAAATTCTTCTCGTAATTGTCCTAAATATTTGTAAGGACAATTTGAATCTTATCTTATACTTTGACACCCAGAGAGAGGCTAAAGGAGCAAATTCTCCTCAGTCTCGAGGTATTAGGGCCTCTTCTTTTACTACCTTTAATATAATAATTTAATTTGTTATTGGGTCTGATATGTATTATGTCCAGGCCCCATTATCTTATGGGGGATTGTTGGAGTTTACTGTAATTTTAATATTTTATAAAGCTTTTCATATAATATTATACTTTAATAACTTGGAATATAACATCACAGGAAAAGTTATTAGAATGTTATTCTTTACATAGTGATATCATTTATTTCCTCTATGATACTTCAGAGAAATTAGTGCAAACACAACACTTCAATTTAGTTGTACTTTGCAATAAATATAATCCATCATTTCGCTAATTTTTACACTTTTTAAATCTCAAAAACACGAGTAAGTACTGGCTTATCTATTGTCTTTTATGGCATTTTAGTCACATAGTTACATTAGTTGAAATTTTACTGCCTTAAAACGAAAACCTGCCAACTGGACCGTAAAAATATTCTGTACAATGCGAGTCCGGTTTATACAGATATAACTGTATAAGTATAATAAATTACAATACGTTATAGAGCTACTTTATTATAAGTAGCAGCTGCACATACTTTATTTAAAAATAATTCACCCTTATATCATCTTACATAAAAGGATTTAAGTAATTTTTTTATAAATAACTTATATAAATTTAATTACTACAATATTTCTGTAGAAGAAAATCGAATGTAATAAATTTAAGTTATTTATAAAAATTCGATTCCCAGTTGCAATTTTTAATCATTTTAAGTTAAGAAATCACGCAACTTCCGGTTTAAACCGGAAGTTTCTATATAGTTAGTTAATCGTGGCCCTAAGCTTTCCATATCTGGTGTCGATTTGCATCAAACTCCGATCTCGAAATTAATGAAGGATGGACGGACAAAGGACAAACAACAGTGAGAATCTATGGGTCTGTAATTTGAAAATTGCAACCCAATAGTTCATAATTAGAAATTTTATTTAAATGTATAATTTTTTAAAATAAATTTAAAAATATTGGCATTTTGTATGTTCATTCTGATGTTAATAGTTTAGAAAATATTTAAAATCATAAATAAAATCATAAATAAATAAAAAAGAGTAAAATATTTAAAATTCTTTCTGTATGAAAGCGAGAAAAATTAATTAAAAAAATTTAATTAAAGAAAAACGATGTAGGAATTAATTAAATTTTTGTTTGTACAATAGTAGAAAAATATTTTTAATGTTAGCCATAATAATCTTTAAAAAAATCAATTTTTTAGAAATAAAAATATGTCACTTCCTATGACGTGCAGTACAGTACAGTACAGTACGTTACGTAACATTTCAGGAATGACGTAAGGAAATTAGTGTAATTGTCCTAATAACAATTGGTTTAAATATATATACACACGCCCATTTTCGTTATTCAAACGAAAACTTTCAACCAATCAACGTTAAGATTTTTTCAACCAATCAGCTTTCAATACGTTTTTTTTTTTTTTTAATGAATTAATGTTTCTTCGTGTTTATTGAATTATTATAATTAAATTCAAAAATTTCGTTTAATTATTACAAAAAATAAACATTTTTTTAAAATTGAAAGTCTTTTTCAATTATTTTAAGAGATAATTTAAGAAAAATCACTTTAAAAAAATTTAACGTTAAAATTTAAGTTTTAAATAAATTTATAGATCAAAGTCTTTCACAGATTTAAAGACAATAATTCTGTTATTATTATTTATTTCTGTTTAAATTTCATTAAAATTTGTTTCTTTTATCTTGCATGCTTAAGCGCTTGCCACACATTAAATAATATAATTAATTTTGTAAAAAATTGCATAGATATTCAGTTTAACTAAGCAATAAATCGATAAATATTTAATTATTTTATATTATTTTAATAGAAATTAAAGCAAAATTTATTAATATAAATCTCCGCTTTATGTTGTAAACAAAAATACACGGTTTTAACATTAAAATTTATTATTTTTAATTAGTAAATTTTAATTAAATGTAATTAAAACTATTTAAATGACAATGTTATGATTAATTTATTTTAGTTTTCAGTTCTGTTTTCATTCTGAAAAATATCTAAAAAATAATTTAAATATTGCCTTAAGCCATTTAAGGGTTACCCTAAATAAATTTAATTAATCACAATTAGTCTCACTTTATTAATTTTAAGAGGTTTATCTAGAAACTGGCTTTTGAATAGAGTTCAGAATTATTCAAAATTTCATTTATTTTTTATATAAAAACACAAGAGAAACATTACTAGCTATGTCTTTTATGTAGTCTCCTGAGTTCTGTTAAGACGTAAAGTGTAAATTTACATTTAATAATGAAAATTAAGTATATATTTTAAAATTTTCATTAATTATTTTGCATTACTTGCATTAATTTTTAATGAAAATATCTAGAAAAGTAAGCATTTTCAAGATAAAACAATTCGTAATTAATGCTTTTTGTAGCTATATACAGGAAAACGGCTACAATATTCATGAATAATTTTGAATCTATCGTATCATAATAATGAATTTATTTAAAAATTTAGCGAAAATAGAACAGATTTTCCCTTAGAAACAGCAATTGAAATTAATTAAGCATATAAACATACCGAATCAAGTCATATACAATAGATACACACACATTTACTTGCATTAATAATTAACTTAGGGACTATTTGATTGATATTGAATCATTAATTAAGCATTGACATGGTAATTAAACATTAGATTTTGTATATTTAATATAATTATATGATGCTTGTCTTCTTTAAGTAGAAAGAATCACAAATTAATTCATAAGATTTCTACATTTAGAAAGTATTATAAGAACAAACACGAGTTAACTTAATTATATATAAACTTTATTCATTCATTCTAGTTTATACAATAAAGGCATTAAGTAATGCTAATTAGATTCTTTGTCATTTAATTCTGATTATCTTTAACCATATAATCTGAGAAAACCAAATTATCCATTAAAAACTTTTTTTATTATGCAAGACAAAGCCTTTATCTGGGATAAAGAACACCTTTAAAGTGTTTTTTATTTGTTTTAGACACACACACAAATATATATATATATAAAATTTGAATTGAAATCACATGACTTCCGAGTCCTTCTAGAGTTAGTCAATGTCTCCAGCCTCTAGACTTTCAACATCTGGCCTTGATTTTCATCTATCTAACTCCGTTCTCAATATTATTAAAGGACAGGCAATAGACAGATGACAGTGGGAATGTATAGATCTGCATTTTTAAAATTGAGGCTCATTTATTGAGATTTCGATAAAATTCAATCCGTTCCTTCCTTCAATAATCGATCCGTCCTGATTCGATTCCAGATTCCCCAGAGCATACCTTAATCTCGCAGTTATCCGGCCGTACTTAATACAATTCGAATTGTGACTTTCGTGAGAAAGCCAACAGGTCCTAAAACCTTGAGCAATACTTTAAACCGGACTGTACTTACACAAATACATAAAATCTTCATAATAATACTTTCAACATCTTCACCTAAACTTTATACTTTAATCATCACTTTAATTCAACTTTTAAACATTTAAAATGCCAAAATAATTCAAGACGTCGCATAATTTATACTAAAGGTAGGCGGTAAGCCACCATCTTGAATTAACTTTACTACAGGTTTGGGCTCAACCTTTAATCCAGCATCACATTATCATCATCTTAATAATTAAACTGATATTTAAAATCAAATGGAATATAAAGTGCTAAAATGTAAACACAATTTCTTACTGTTATTCTTAAACATCTTACTGATAGTATTAAATTTATATGGCTTGAGTTTTAACGTTACTTTTTACATATAACATTTAATAGTCGCGTGTTTTAAAATATGTATAAGAACAATCAGCAAAGTAGTTACTTAGGCAGCTCGTATACAGTGTGTAAATAGCGATTTGTTATGTATTTAGAGTCTTGTGAGAGAATTTTATACCTTTTCCTTATCATAAAAATTGTTTTTTATCGTCTATTTCTTAATCTAAACTGATTATATTCTTGCGAATGTCTCCTTCATAATCTTCTTCATCCATCTATCTATAAGTGAATCAAGCCCCTATCCATTCCTTCAAGCTAGGTTATATTGCATTCTTTTGTCACTTTTACAACTAATTTTACACTCCTTCAGGCTTTAATTCTTTCTGAAACCAATCTAACCCCTTACAGAATCTAAAAACTAACTTCTTAAACTATTTCATACAATTCTACATTTTAAAATGTTAAAAATAATAGCTGTTTTATTAAATTAATAATTCTTACTTACAAAAAACAATCAGTAAAACGTTTAAATTAATATTTAAAAGAAACTTTTTATAAAATTTTCTGTATATTTAACTCTTTAAATGTAAGTGGTTAATTGTATTTTAAATCGACCAATAAACGAAGTTCTCGAATAATTTTAAAATAATCGACAGCGTCATTGGTCCATTTAAAAGTTCGATTTTAACTTTTATTGGATAGATTAGAAAACTAAATGCTCTTCATTTATTGGACGATTTTTATATAGTCGAAACTTTATTGGTTATTTTAAATTCTAATCGAAATTCTCATCAGTTATTGGATGGTTCTTATTCCATACGAATGTTTATTGGTTATTTTAAATTTAAATCGACTATTAATTAATTTTGAAAATTAAATAAAGTAATTTAATATTTAAAAGTTAAGGATAAATTTATTATAATTATTAATGAAATATAAAGCATATTTTTACATTTTTTAAACATAAAATAAACGTCTTAAATGTAATTATTGCCTTAGCAGCACGTTTTAAAAGGGTTTAATACTACAGCATCATATTTTAATATTAAAAAATAAATAAATTTTAAATATATAAACGGCTTGCTGTATATTATATTACAAATGTAAATTCGTCTCTGTAATCCAAAAACACACTTTGGTAGACGTATCTTACAGCAATTTCTGGTTAGCAAATTATCTTTTATTTTTCATTGGACTACAAATATATTTCGGGTTGGTATAATGTACTCCAACCCCTCCTCAGTGCTAGTTCAAATAAAACAAGAAATATTAAAACATGACAATGTTATATTATATGAAACAAACCAAATCACAAAAAACACTTACATTTTCCTATTATGTAAATTATAAAAATTGTTTCTTTATTTCACAAATTAGGGAGTGGGAGGGCAAACCATCCTCATCCTTAATCTATATTTTAACCTAAAATTGTGTATTCCATATTAACATACATCTAAAATTCAAACAACTATAACTTCCAACAAACAAACTTATAATACTCACAATCATTTAAAATTTTTTACACATGGGTGTATAACAGACGTAGTAAAAAATTATTAACATAGCAAAAACCTAATATACGTATGTAAAAACTTTTTTTGATACACAAACAACATTCTCATTATACCAGTATCAGGATTACAATGAAAAAGTTCTTTTACATACGTATATTAGGTTTTTGCTATGTTAATAATTTTTTACTATGTCTGTTATACACCCATGTGTAAAAAATTTTAAATGATTGTGAGTATTATAAGTTTGTTTGTTGGAAGTTATAGTTGTTTGAATTTTAGATGTATGTTAATATGGAATACACAATTTTAGGTTAAAATATAGATTAAGGATGAGGATGGTTTGCCCTCCCACTCCCTAATTTGTGAAATAAAGAAACAATTTTTATAATTTACATAATAGGAAAATGTAAGTGTTTTTTGTGATTTGGTTTGTTTCGTATAATATAACATTGTCATGTTTTAATATTTCTTGTTTTATTTGAACTAGCACTGAGGAGGGGTTGGGGTACATTATACCAACCCGAAATATATTTGTAGTCCAATGAAAAATAAAAGATAATTTGCTAACCAGAAATTGCTGTAAGATACGTCTACCAAAGTGTGTTTTTGGATTACAGAGACGAATTTACATTTGTAAATAAATTTTAATAAATTATCAGCACTTAGCTAGTTAATTCTATAATAATAACAAGCTCAGAAATGTTTTAAGATTATTTATTTAATTATTCATAAAAATTACAAAAAATTGCTTATTTTATTCGTAATTTATCGATTTTTTTTCACGTAATGGAGGCTGTGAACATTAGGATTTAATGATGTACTAGGTACTCTTTACAATCGACACGACTTCCATTAACAATCCACATCACCTTTCACATCATAAACCCATGAAAAATCGATAGAATAACAAAAATATCACATACTCGCCCCCATAATTAAATCGTAAAGTAATTAATGTGGAAACAATACAATATCCTGCCTGTCTGTTAGTCTATTAGTCTGTAAGTCTAATACTTTTACTGTTGTTATATATAAATGAGGAAAAGTATGACGACAGGCGAAAAATTAACCCCCCAAAATAAACTTTTACAATTTTGGTCTCAAATTTGAAATTAAAAAAATTTGGTGATTTTTCCTATATGTACGGATGTTAGTGTATGTGGGAGGCACGATTTTGTTCGCCCAATTTCAAGCTTAATAACTCTTGTGATTTTTGTCGAAAATTTCTAAAATTTTGTAGAGAGGTTTGGATATTAGGGATATTGTTGGTGTTAAATTTTAATGGTTATAGGTCGCGGGGTCAGTTTGAAAAGTGGATAGGAGTTAATAAGCACTTTATTCGTTATTAGCATTTTTATTCACCATTTGTTATTACATTATTAAAGATTAATTAGCTATGTTACTACAGTAAGACATTTTACACATATTTATTTATTTTAAAATATAACGAATTAACTCTATGACTTTTTAAAGTTATTTTACATTCTAAAAGTTAACAGAAAATGATACACAAAATTGTAGCATAGATTGTTATAATTATAATATGAAACAATACATTTTTTCTGTGTAACAGTTGTAATCACATTATAAACAAGCTGGAAATGTTGTTGCTGTACTTTCCCGCCGTTCTTTATTTGTTTTCTTCCCTAATAATGTTTACCATTACCTTTAAGTCTTCAGATTGGTTGGGGATATATTAAGATAGTTGGATCATATCTCCCGAACTAATAATCCGAATTTCTTAAAAATTTCCAAAAACATTGTCCCCTAATATGCAAACCACCTTGCGAAATTTCAGAAATTGTGGACAAAAGGCACGGGAGTTATTAAATTTCAAACTGGGTGAACAAAGTCGTGCCTCCCATACACTAGCATCCACATATGTAAAAAAATTCCCCAAATTTCTCTGCGTTTCTCGACGTTTCAAGATCCATGAGTCTAAAAATGTAAAAATTTTGGAAGGGGTCATTTTTTCACATATTGCTATACTCCCCCTGTTATAATACAGCCGGAAAAGTAAAAGAAATTAAATGAAAATATGCTACTACAACAACAAAGTTTACTTATTTATTATTTATTTCTACAAATACAAAAAAGAAAAGTTTTAATTTCTTTTTTTTATGCTAACAAAAAAAAGAAAATTAATTAATCACTTTATGTAAATAGAAAATATACGTAGAATTATTCCTACGGTAGCTCATTTAGTATGTACTTTACTACATTAATTTATAGAGTAATTATGTAAAAATCATTACTATAAATTATTATGAAAATTGTGAAAGTTATTATTAAACGAATAATAAATTATATAAAATTTGTTACCATAGTAACACTGTTAAAGTAATTTCATATAATAACTATATAATTACTGTAATTTTATAAATTCTATTATTATATAAACGATAAAACGTATAAGATTTATCGCTGTAGTAGCATAATGAATTTATCACAATCACTATAACCACGCCCCTGGTGTTATAGGGAAAGTATGGTCAAAAACAAACCCCTCAAGAATTTTGGACTTATGGGGGGGTCTTGAAATGTCGAGAAATGCAAAAATTCGGGTGTTAGTGTGTGTACTGTACGTGGATGTGTGTGTGTATGTGTAGTGGAAGAAACGATTTTGTTCGCCCAATTTGAAGCTTAATAACTCCTATGCCTTTCGCCCAAAATTTACGAAATTTTGCGCTAAGGTTTGTGTATTACGTAGAAATGTTCATAGAAGTTTTCAGGAAAATTGGACTATTTGTTCGGGAGATGTAGCCCCACTCCTTTACTAACTCTCGAACCAAACTTAAGACTTGTAAGGATAATAGTAGGAATTGTTAGGGATGAAAACAAATAAAGAATGCCGGAAAGGTTTACGAACAACGTTTCCAGCTTTTATAATTTATTATATAAAAATTATTACTACATAGAAGATAACTTAACTCTTCTAATACACCAAACATTTTATAATTAATATTACATACTAACTATATAAATTATTAAATAAAAATTGTTATAATTGTTTAAAATATAGATTACTTATGCTACTATACTAACAACTTTATGTATCTTCCATTAATTTATTATTAGTGCTTCCATTAATTTATTATTGGTGTAAAAATTAGAAAAGTCAAAATAAATGTCTGTTGGCACAATGTATTTTTATTAGTAACAGACACATAAAATTTATTTTAGTACTATAAATAATTTCTCATTTATATCTATAAAAATAAAACTTTTATTTAAAAATTTATTTATTTCTTTTAAAGAATTTAGTATTATAAATTTAAAGATATTTCTTACATAAATAATAGTATATAAAATTTTTTACTACAGTAATAGGCCTATAGTTTATTGTTATTTTTATAATAATAGCTTATTGGGCAGCAATTTTTAAATTACAGACGTATACACTCCCGTTGTCGTCCATCGGTCTGTCTGTCCTTCGTTAATCTCTAGGACAGGGTTAGTTACGTGACTACATGACTCAGTTGTTGTCAGGATAAGAATGATGTACAGTACAGTACATATACAGTACATGGGCAAGACTACCAAAATCCAGACCATATATGGAAAGTTCAAGGGCTGGAGACTGACTCCAAATAACTATATACAAACTTCTGGTCTGAGCCGGAAGTCACGTGAGTTTTTTCAAATTAAGAGATAGTTAAAAATTGCAGGCCTGCATTGTGACGATATCACAATAAATAATTGCTCGTAAAGTTTATATAATAACTATTATATAGTAAATATATAAGTTATTGTGGTGGGAACCATAAATTATTCATGCTAACATAGTAACAAATTTTATATATTTAGCCATGTGTTATTATCAGGGGATTCTCTATATTTATTGCAATAGAAAAAAAAGGAATTTATACGAAAAAAATAATAAGGAATTATTACTATTGTAGCACAACTATTCTACAATTGTGATACAATAGTAATTAAATTGCATTTATACAGGATTCAAAACATGTTATTGTAGAAACAAAAGCTAATTTTCCTAATGGAATCAGTGGCTCTATTAATGTTTTATATGTATAAAGTCAAAGGGAGTAAATTAAAGCAGCCCTGGTAGAGTGTTTTGGTTTCATCCCATATTAGCCAGGGTAGCCTATATTTTCTTCAGAGTTCTATTCTAAAATCCTTAGTCTAGTTCGGTTAAAGGGTTTAAAAGTTATTTCGGTAATGAAGGTTTTGTGGTTTCTATATTTTCTGCAAGTTCCTAGAGATTAACTGTGAAAAATTGGTCCAGATCGATCAAAATGTTTAGAAGTGTATAGACGTTAAGACAACAGACATTCCTTTTCGTATAACTTATTTAAATAGGTATTTTATCAACGACACTCCTTATATAAAATTGATTTCAGTAGAAAAATTTATTTAATTTTTTTTTAAAAAAAAAATTAAATTTTAAATTTTCTATTTCTTTTTAAAAATGTCTGTCTTGAACGAATTAAAGGCAGAATATATTCGAAAATAAATCTTTAACCTGTATGCTCAGTAGTTTACTCACACCACCCTACTACTATAACAATAAATATAATAAGAATGCAGTCGAACTTGTAAACAACGGTCATTGATTGAAACGTTTAAAATGGCCTTTATATAGAGGTTATTTAATATGCACGTGTTTTTTAAAAAAATGCCTAAAAGTGTCCGTTGTTTGAAGGTGGCCGTTATTGAAGGTTTTCACGAAATTCTTGATGCTTTCAAGTGATTATCAATATAATATGGAGTGGAAGATAATCATAAATTTAGGAGTTGAATTTTATGCTCATGTTTCATTTTTGAGTTGCATTTCATGTTCAACTTCCATTTGGGAGTTGAATATCATGCAAAGTTCTCCTCAGATAAAGTTTATTGTCTTGAATCTGACGAAGATTCAACTTGAAGGCATGAAGTTCAATTTCAATCGATAGTGGTTTAATCTAGACTTTTACCCATGATTAATTAATTAATATTAGGAGATGGCCCAGCATTCAGAAGCTAGTACAAGCTAGGATTCTATACCTTATTAAAAGTATAGTCTTTATATTATATAATTATTGACTTTCTTTCCTGCTTCCATTTATGACGGAACTCGTTTGGAACCGACTGTACTGTACAAAGTTATTCTATTATAGCTTAATATATAATATATTGAGGTTCAACTTCGTTTGTAGAATCTATTAAGGCTTCTTTTATATATAAAATCATACTTGAAATTAAAATGTATACATAAAATACACGAAGTTATGCCTCAATAAATTTAGTATGGAATTTTACAGTCGGTTCCAAAAAAACTTTTTATTTGGAAAGCAGTAAATCAAAAGTTAAGCTTGCTGATTGGTGTACAAAAATACACATCATATCTAATAAAATATAAACATCAAAACGAGCAATTATTTAATGTATTTTCTGTTAGCAAGTCCCTGTATATCATACTTTTCTGTAGCAACAGAGTGATGCCTGTCATGTAGGGGAGATCGGGGCAACTTCGGCATGCGGGGCAAGTTTGTCAAGCGCTTTTTTTTAAAAACAAATTAAAAGGAGACTTTGGTTATAGGTTAGGCAGTTGAGTTTTATTGGTGGCTTGTTGAGTGTAGTGTTTTTATTGTTCTCCAACAAGCGTAGTTGAATTATCAAGCAAATTTTCATTTTCGTTCAATTCCATATANTATTTAATTTGTAATTTTAAGAAAATAATTAATAAAACTCGAAAAAAATTATTTTTTATTTTACATTCTCATCACATATATCTATCAATTTTCAAATTAAAAAATATTAAATATTACTATAAATGTATAAAGATAAGCAAAAAAAGCTTTTAAATTATTTTTAATTCATTTTAATGGAACTTTTGTTTTATTCCAATACAGAATTATAAACATAATTTCTACATAAAATGCAAATATAAACGTATTTCTAGGTGACAAGTAGCTTAGTAAGCAAACCAGTCATACAGTTCGTTCTATATGAAACGAACTGCATCATTGGCTTGCTTATTCAGCTGTTTGTCACCTTAGTATTGTTGATTAATGTTATATCCCTGTAAAGCTGTCTTTTCTGTCGTATTGGAGTGCTGTGCAGGAAAGTATGATTTACAGACCAATTTTGTTTTTCCACAAAGGCAAACGTTTAAGAGAAAATATTGATTATTTATTACTTAGAAAAGAAATAATTATGTAAAAGATGTAAATATTCATACATTATTAAGCAAATTTACAAGAATAAAATTATAATTTGTAATATTTACTATTATACTTTAGTCAAACTTACTTATCATTAATGATAATTATTAAATTTATTAATTTAATCGATAATTTATTTATTGTATATTTTTAAAATTAAATATTAATTTGAAGCTTAAAATACCAAAAACATACACACAAGAAATAAAACTCATAAAATACCTACTTAAAAATTTAAGATAATTAATTAAAAATTATCTTCTCCACAAAAACGTAATTAAATTATTATGAATAAAAAATAAATATGATTATATTTAATCCATTGATTAATTATACACATTAATTTTTATTATGTTCCGAAAATTAATTAAAACTTTAATAACTATAAAATAAAATTATCTAAGTTGCTTAGGTGATGATATTATTAGAAAACAGTAAACAAAATTCTACATTTATGAATATAATACAGTAATAAAGAAGAAGTGAATAGTATTTTAATTAAATTAATTAAATAAGATATCTTATTAATAGAATTAAATAATTAATATGTTCATATTAGAAAATCTCTGCCTATAACTTTGATAATTATCATATATAATGCTTAATTAAATAAAAGTTTAAAAGTCATTTTAATCTTATAAAATAATTATTTAAATTATTAAATTAATTTTATAATATATATAATTATTATAATAAATAAATGAAATGGGGAAAAATATTTTTATATCTGAAAATTAGTAGTTTTGCCCCAGTAACATTATACTTTTCCTGCTATCTAATTCCTTTCAAAGGAAAATTTTTGAATTAAAACAACGTCACTTCCTATCTAAACCCATATAGTTAATCGGGCCTTCTACTCCTAATCTTTTCATTAATTAATTGACTTTCATCTGTCTAAAGTTGTTCTCGAGTTTAAGAAAGGGTAGAGACAGACAGACAGACAAATATACAAACAGATAGACAGGCTGACAGACAAACGACAGTTGAAATTTATAGGTCTAGTTTTTTTTTCAAATCGAATAGGAAAATTAAAGAACTTAAAGAATTTTTAAAATTTGATATAAACATAGCGTATTGTTATTATTATTATTATTTCAATACACAGGTAATTTGTATTACCTGTGTATTGAACAATTACCTGTGTGTGTGAAGGGGCAAAACTCGCACCGGACCGGTGATTGAAATTCCACAAGAATTCTCGAAGTCCTTTTTAGTGTGAATCGACAAAAAGTGTAGCCGACTTTTGGTCCCCCACTTTTTTTATATCAGAAACGATATTTACACGTATAGAAACGCATTTTGCAATAATAAAAAAAATGGTGCCAAAATGACAGTTTTACCAGAGTTGAATTACACACGTATGTAAATTTTGTGTATCTCAAATGTACTCATTAGTTGTAATAGGGCTTTTGTGTTTTTGGAAAAACAAGCCAACCTCGTTTTTGGTTAAGACACATTAGATTGAAGATCAATGGATTTAACAGCTTATACAGAAGACTCAGCGATACACAAAGCACATTGAGAATACGAAACTCGGCGTCACTGAGATTCTGTTTTCCTATTGGAAAAAATAAATGAGTGTAAATAAATTCTTGTATTCCACGCTACCAAGGTCCGAGTGTGAACATTATTCACATTCCACACTATTGCGGTTCGAGTGTAAAGAATTCTCGTAGTTGTCACTACCGAAGTCCTAGTGTAAATATTACTCACAATCCACAGTATTGAGGTCCGAGTGTAAAGAATTCTCGTAGTTGTCACTACCGAAGTCCTAGTGTGAATATTACTCACATTCCACACTATTGCGGTCTGAGTGTAAAGAATTCTCGTAGTTGTCACTACTGAAGTCCTAGTGTGAATATTACTCACAATCCACACTATTGAGATCCGAGTGTAAAGAATTCGCGTAGTCCACACTATCGTTGTACGTGTGTTAACAGTACTTATATTCCACACTATTGAGGTCTGAGTGTAAACATTACTCACATTCCACACTATTGAGATCCGAGTGTAAAGAATTCTCGTAGTTGTCACTACTGAAGTCATAGTGTGAATATTACTCACAATCCACACTACTGAGGTCCGAGTGTGAACATTACTCACAATCCACACTATTGAGGTCCGAGTGTAAGGAATTCCCGTAGTTCACACTATCGTAGTACGTGTGTTAACAGTACTCATATTCCACACTATTGAGTTCCACATGAACACAGAAACAGTTGTAATGTATATGTGAATAATATTTTAGGAAAACATTTTAATTTCAATTCTATAAAACTACTGTTAAAAAATAAGTAAATTTTAAGAAATCAAACTGAAAGCTTAGCATTTCTATCGCTGTTTAATTAATAATTATTTTCATTCGAATAACTATAAACAGAAATGGAATTAGGAAAGGATTTAACGTATATATAATTAGTATCGAAAGATATGCAAATTACGATGACGTTTTAAACAAAAATTGTTATAATTATTTGAAATCCACCAATAAAGAGAGAGATTATAACGAGGTCGATGCTGATAATGGTAAACGTTTACGATTGGTATAACATAGATCACGTGTTAAGACTAAGTGCTTACTCTGATTGGTTAAGGATGACACTGTCATGACATATGCTTTTATCTTTGTAATTTATACTGTTTAATATTTAATTTTATGAAAGAGTTTTCTTACAATAAATTTAATTATTTTATATCAAAATTTTAGATATAATTTTTTTTTAAAAATTAAACACTTAAATGATATTTTTAAATATAATTAAAAAGTAATAATTTTATTAATTAANTTAATGTCAGTGCCTAATAGTATTAAAAAAATAATTCCATCTTTGGTAATATGGTAATATTAGCATAAATTGATATCATTACCAGTATAAAAATAACAATCTCCATATTTCTGTAGAAAGTATCTGTAAGGTGTTAAATATTTTTTGAAACACAATTGTGAAAAAAGAAAAGGAAACAAATTCAAATTAAAGTATCAAATTAAAGTATTTTTAAGTATAAATAATTTTCTTTGGTGACTCTCAATATTATGAATTAAAGGTCTTACATTATTCAAGTTTAGAAACTTTTTTCAGTAGAACATTTTCTTTTATAATGACTGAAATTCATTTAAAGCTTACGTATATTTATAACATTTCTACAGCATTTCTTGCCAGTGTAGCCAGTGTGGGTTATATTTTTCTCTTAACTAAATTACTAAATTAAAAAGTGTTTTTGGATTTTATTATTTCATTTCACTATAGTCTCTATTCACATTGACATGCAATCTCTAGTATTACAATATTGATTTTTGACTAACTTTGCAACAACTGCATATATATGTACAGTACAGTACATATGCTTATGTATGTATGTGTGTGTATGTAAATATGTGTGTATTAAGAGAAAACTAATTAAAATTTCTGTAGACATGTGTTATAAAAAAAGACAAAGTAAATTAAATTTATATAATTTCAAATTAATATATTTTTATATTCGAGTTGAATGTGGTATAAAAATGATTATTTTCAATTTGAATATAAGAAATTTTTATTTTTTTTCAATGATAATGATTTACTAATGGATAATTGGCCAATAATAATAATAATAATAATAATAATGAGAAATTACATTAATAACATGATAATAAAATTAATTTTTTCAATGTTAAAAACACATTAAGCGTTATTTTTATAATGAAATATCACACGTAGTTAAGTAAATTATAATAAATATATAATAATTATCATTAAATATTAAATAGTAATAAAATTTTAAAGTAAGTTACATAGATATGTTAAACATAACTCTTAAAGTAATAAAAGTTATATTTTGATAAATTAATATTTTATATGTAAACCCTATCGTAATTTAAAATTAAACTATATAATACCAGTTTTTGGCTTTTATATTAATTAAAATTAATTAATATTTCTCTCAAAATTGTCATCAAATTTAAGAATATTTAATCTGTAAATCTGTCTTCCCTGTAGAGCAATAAAACATGAATGGAAAGACCGTTTTACAGGGGCAAGCGCTATCGAATTTGATATTTAGAGCAAGTTATTTTTATTTACTAAGTTACTTGTTAACAAATTAACATTTATTAATAAACACAGGTAATTTGTATTACCTGTGTATTGAACAATTACCTGTGTGTGTGAAGGGGCAAAACTCGCACCGGACCGGTGATTGAAATTCCACAAGAATTCTCGAAGTCCTTTTTAGTGTGAATCGACAAAAAGTGTAGCCGACTTTTGGTCCCCCACTTTTTTTATATCAGAAACGATATTTACACGTATAGAAACGCATTTTGCAATAATAAAAAAAATGGTGCCAAAATGACAGTTTTACCAGAGTTGAATTACACACGTATGTAAATTTTGTGTATCTCAAATGTACTCATTAGTTGTAATAGGGCTTTTGTGTTTTTGGAAAAACAAGCCAACCTCGTTTTTGGTTAAGACACATTAGATTGAAGATCAATGGATTTAACAGCTTATACAGAAGACTCAGCGATACACAAAGCACATTGAGAATACGAAACTCGGCATCACTGAGATTCTGTTTTCCTATTGGAAAAAATAAATGAGTGTAAATAAATTCTTGTATTCCACGCTACCAAGGTCCGAGTGTGAACATTATTCACATTCCACACTATTGCGGTTCGAGTGTAAAGAATTCTCGTAGTTGTCACTACCGAAGTCCTAGTGTAAATATTACTCACAATCCACAGTATTGAGGTCCGAGTGTAAAGAATTCTCGTAGTTGTCACTACCGAAGTCCTAGTGTGAATATTACTCACATTCCACACTATTGCGGTCTGAGTGTAAAGAATTCTCGTAGTTGTCACTACTGAAGTCCTAGTGTGAATATTACTCACAATCCACACTATTGAGATCCGAGTGTAAAGAATTCGCGTAGTCCACACTATCGTTGTACGTGTGTTAACAGTACTTATATTCCACACTATTGAGGTCTGAGTGTAAACATTACTCACATTCCACACTATTGAGATCCGAGTGTAAAGAATTCTCGTAGTTGTCACTACTGAAGTCATAGTGTGAATATTACTCACAATCCACACTACTGAGGTCCGAGTGTGAACATTACTCACAATCCACACTATTGAGGTCCGAGTGTAAGGAATTCCCGTAGTCCACACTATCGTAGTACGTGTGTTAACAGTACTCATATTCCACACTATTGAGTTCCACATGAACACAGAAACAGTTGTAATGTATATGTGAATAATATTTTAGGAAAACATTTTAATTTCAATTCTATAAAACTACTGTTAAAAAATAAGTAAATTTTAAGAAATCAAACTGAAAGCTTAGCATTTCTATCGCTGTTTAATTAATAATTATTTTCATTCGAATAACTATAAACAGAAATGGAATTAGGAAAGGATTTAACGTATATATAATTAGTATCGAAAGATATGCAAATTACGATGACGTTTTAAACAAAAATTGTTATAATTATTTGAAATCCACCAATAAAGAGAGAGATTATAACGAGGTCGATGCTGATAATGGTAAACGTTATATATTGGTATAACATAGATCACGTGTTAAGACTAAGTGCTTACTCTGATTGGTTAAGGATGACACTGTCATGACATATGCTTTTATCTTTGTAATTTATACTGTTTAATATTTAATTTTATGAAAGATTTTTCTTACAAACACCATTAT